>NW_015177016.1:990526-1017021 GCF_001447785.1 Gekko japonicus | reverse complement strand
CTCCCACTACATGGGGAGACCTGGCCCCTCCCGGGGGGGGGGGAGAGCTCCAGACAAAGCAGGAGGAGGAAGCAGAGGTGGCAGCAGGTAAGTGTCGTCTCCACCCCCTCTCCGGCTCAGCAATCTCCCCCGCCCCCCTGGCTCCGTAGCGAGGCCCAAGCGGCTTGCAGCCACCGGGCCTCGCTGGTTCCCCCCCGCCAGTTCCCCCCCAGCTACGAAGCGAGGCCCAGGTGGCTTCCAGCCGCCGGGCCTTGCCGGTTTCCCCCCGGCTCCTCTTACCTGCGGCTCCGGCAGTCTCCGCTGCCGGGCTTCTCCTCCGTGCTCGCCGCTCACCGCTTCCCTTGCAAGCAGCGGCAGCGGCTTTTCTTCCACCCCACCCCGGCTCCGAAACGAGGGCCGAGCGGCTCGCCCCTCGCTGCTCTGGCCCCCCTTCCCTGCTCGCCGCTCAACTTCCAAACGGCGGCGGCGGCGCTTGCAGAGCGTTCCCTGCGCATGCGCAGGGGACGCTCTGTGAGTTTCAGGGGGATTTAAATCCCCCCGATTTTTTTTCAGGGATTTAGGATTTTTGTGCACATGTGGGAACCGCCCCACGTGTGCACAAACCTCTCCCTCCCCCCAGGTGGCCCTGGAGCGCGGATTTAGATATCCGCACAGACGGGGCCACTTGGGTATTAGATATATAGATGTGCCTGCTCTGTAACTCAACCTGAATTCTCAGAGTACCAGATATCTGCCTCTGCCTGTTCTGCAAGTGAAAAATTCAGTTTTTAATAAACCTGGGACCCTTTGGCAGACAGGATCCCTTCAATAAGGGCTACAGTCCTTCAAAATCTCAGCCTAATTAGGTGGAAATGAAAGAACAGGTATATTGTTCAGTGAATGGTTTCTTTAGTATTAAAATATAAAGAAGCAATTCCTGTTAGTAATATATCAGCAGTATTCACAATACTAACTGGAAACCCATATCTTTCTCTTTCCTCAAGTAAGCAAGTGTGGGTTTACTAAAACCCTCTTCAAAAGACACAATTTTTAGCAATATATCTGTGCAATATATATACTACTATGGCCAAGAAAAAAATCACAATTCAGAGGATAGGAAATAATTAGCACAGCAAATTTCATTGTAAATTAATGGGTATTTTCAGTAACAGTGTTGGTTTCAGAACAAAGCAGGGATGAAAAACGTGGTTTTGCATAAGTCACCTCAGTTTAATGCCATTTTCCCTATGATGCATCAACAAGCTTTTGGAAAGTACACACGGCACCATTAAACTCCCTGTTTTTTGCTCCCCACCAAAAGTGTTGGGAAGCAGAAAGCAGGAAGTAAAATAGCTCCAAGCCATTTAAACCAAACAACTGAGCATCAGGGAGCAGAAAGCAGGCATTTAAATGGCTCAGAGCCATTTAAACCCCCACTTTCTGCTCCCCACTGCTGACCTGTTTTTCTGCTCTTCACAAACCACCACAAACTGCATCAAAATCCACAGAAGTTTGTGGTGGTTCTTCAGTTCATGAACAATATTTCGCAAACCATGAACTGCCCAAAATTTGTGATGAATTTTAGTTCGTGAGCCACTTTGTGCTCATCCCTAGTTTAATCCTCCTCCTGTTGTCATGAGCCTCCTCCAAGCTAGTCCTCCATTCTTTCTCTGCTTCCCTCACCACTACTCTGTCATCAGTTTTTTTGCCTTCAATCCCTCCCTTGTTTCTACTCCTTGCTCATGCTTCTCTCCACTTTCATTTATTGTCAGATGGGACTTCTGGTGGAATGAATGCAGAAAAAGGAGTACCGTTACAATGGAAACTGGTTGTCAGAGTATACGAAGGTCAAAACATCTGACACAGGAAGTCCATTCTTATGATCTGCATCTTTTAAAAGTCAAAAGCAGCCACAGGGCTGTAGAAATGAATCAGGACCACAGCATGGAAGAAAACAGGGTTAACACT
The DNA here is from genome assembly GCF_001447785.1 of Gekko japonicus. Classification (NCBI taxonomy): domain Eukaryota; kingdom Metazoa; phylum Chordata; class Lepidosauria; order Squamata; family Gekkonidae; genus Gekko; species Gekko japonicus. The sequence goes on along the minus strand of NW_015177016.1, from coordinate 1,015,074 downwards.
TTTGCCCATGTCACTTTACCAATGCAAATTATTTCCCGGAAATACTGTTTGCACTGCAGAAAGAAACCTATATGAATAGTGTGGGACAATTTGCATCAGATAAGAGATTTAAGGAGCTGCGGTGGCTCAAGTGGTGAAGACGCTGAACTGCAGGCTGTGGAAGGTCAGTAGCTCAGCAGTTCGAGACCCGAGTTGCCGCATGACGGAGTGAGCTCCCGTCTCTAGTTCCAGCTCCTGCCAACCTAGCAGTTGGAAAGCAAGAAATTGCAAGTAGATAAATAGGTACCACTTCGGTGGAAAGGTAACAGCGTTCTGTGCACCTTGGTGTTTAGTCATGCCAGCCACATGACCACAGAAACGTCTTCGGACAGCGCTGGCTCTTTGGCTTTGAAACGGAGATGAGCACCGCAACCCTAGAGTCGGATTCGACTGGCTTTCGAGCAAGGGAACCTTTACCTTTTACCTTTAAGAGATTTAAACTCCTTTTCCTCTCATGACCCTGATCTGAATTAGATCCCCATGGCTACTTTTTTCTTTAGCAAAAACATGAGAGATTTTAATCATAGACCTCTCATGTTATGGTCTGTGCAAGCACACATGATTTTTTGATCCACTGTCTAGGGCTATTGTTCAGAATTAGATATACTGATTATGAAGCATCTGAAGGTCTCACACTAGCCAATGAGAATTACAATAGCATAAATTCTTTCAGGTTGGCAGGTTAGGCTGTAAGAATCAATATGCTCTTGGATCCAAACACAGAAGTCTGGAAATGTAAGCCTTTCCATTTGTTTTAACAGTAAGTCCCAATCCAGTTAGTAAGCATGGCTACAGCTCACCACTGTAACAAATACTTCAGTGGTGGGACTGTTTTGTATATTGATCAATTTCTCATATTCTCCTGCAATTATGAGTAAATTGCTTGCCATTCACATTAATTACCATTATAATCATCTATATATTTATTTTTCAAGAATGGCTCCCATTTGCAGATATCTAAAACTGCAGGTTGGGGACACACTTACCCAAAACAGATTTTTCTGCAAAATTTGGGGAACTGAGGTTTGTAGAAAAATCTATTTTTTTTAAGAAATACATTGGGGACTTTAAATTCCCCTCAAATTAAATAAAGTGTTGTCCATCGGGAACTGGAGAGGGGCCCGCCAGTACCTGAGGCAGATTCTGGAAGCCGTGGTGGGCCCAGCAGCAATGGCTGTTGCAGTGTTAGAGCCCAGAAGCCTGGTGGCAGAGTCTGGGAGCCTGATGGAAGTTGTTGCAGTGGCAGAGCCCAGCCATGGCAGCTGCTGTAGTGGTGAAGCCTGGCTGCGGCTGCCAAAACAGTGGAGCTTGGGAGACAGCTATGGCAGCAGTGGAACCCAGGAGCTGTCACCGGGTCCAGTAACAGTGGTAGCGGACACTGGGAACTGCTCCATGTTCTGTCATGATGGTGATGTATGCTGAGAACTGCTCTGAGCTTGGAGTGGCTACCAGACACTGCTGCCATTGCAGCTGGGTTCCAAGGTGCATGGTGGAGTATGGAGTCACACTGGACAGCTATGGGGGAGAGATGGGATTCCCCCCATGAGTTTTGTAGGGGGCCCACTTGTATATTCAAATAGCTAAGTCAGACAGATCTGAGCATACTTAAATCCGATGACTGGAACTGTGGACAAGATGGACCTTTCTGTAAATGTAAAGAACGCCCAAAGTATGCAGAAAAACCTGAAATCTAAAAAATAAAAAAAAACCTTTAAAAAACCCAAAATGATAAAAGGAATACCTGTAGCTTTTTTTTTTTAAAAAAAAACAGACTCCTCAGGGGCAGTTGTTAGGAAATCACAGAATTTTAGGCTTGGTTTCGGTCAGCAAAACGCAGGGAGAGGGGGCAGGGGCCTTTTCAGGGCTGTTTTGGCGTTTTGTTGTTGTTGTTCAGTTGCACAGTTGAGTCCGACTCTTTGCGACCCCATGGACCAGATCACGCCAGGCCTTCCTGTCTTCCGCCGTCCTCTGAAGTTGGCTCAATTTCATGTTCGTTGCATCTATGCCACTGTCTAACCTTTGTCGTCCCCGTCTTCTTTGACCTTCAATCTTGGCTTTTAAGGGAGGACTTATCAGGGCCAGGCCTGGCAGCAACCACTGGGTGACTTGATATCACCCAACTGCATGACTCATCTAGGTCTGGGTGCTTGCTACTATTCAACAGCAGCCACCCTATGAAAGCCAGTGTGGTGTAGCAGTTAAAGCTTCATGCTATGTCTGGGAGACATGGGTTTAAATTATCAGCCTGCCATGGAAACCCACTAGATGATATTGGGCTAGTCACATACTTTCATACTATCCTACCTCACAGGGTCGTGAGGATAAAAACAAGGAAAGGAGAATGATGTCTTTGGTCCACACTGGGGAGAACGTTGAGGTATAAATGAGGTAAATAAATAATAAGAATATAGATGAATATGGGAGGCAGATAAAAGACAAGCTGGTGAATGGCTGAGAGAGAATGGGGCAGGGGAAGGGGAGATGATATGGGGGTGGCCAAGAGGAAGGGGAAATAATGTGGGGAAGGGGATACAGGGGAAATTAATGCACCCTTTCCAGTAGCCCTTGAGGGTTCCCTACTATGCACTTGGATGTGGCCCAGTGCCTGACACCATACAATTCTACCATAGTTTTCCCTGATAGAAGCTGCCAGGGGGGAGGAAGGAAAACTGGAGACTGAAGGACACATAAAGTAGGTTGGCTGTTTGCTGGGAAGGACAAAAAGAAGCAGGAAAAGGGGAGAGACTACAGGGGCTTCCCGGGAAAGAAAAGAGGAAATAGTGGGGGAGGGGGGATTGAGGAGCTTCCTGTACGTTTTTGTGGGTTCCTGCTTGTTAAGAACAATATTCAAACTGACTCTTGATCTTATTATTTGAAAGCACTAAACCAAAGCTGGTGCAGCCTTTACTTGTACTGTTTTACTCTTAGAAACAACAGCAACAAATTATAAGAAGTTGCCTATAAATAAATGCAGGTGTCATTTCTACTCAGACTACTCACAAAGTAAATCAGAACAGCAGAATACCAACCACTGAGGTCCCAAGCTCACTGATAAGACAAAGAAAAAGATACTGCTATAACTTTAATATGGTATGATTTTTTCAAATTACGAAGCATAATGTTATCTTGCCTACAACCAATACAATAATTTGCTAGCATCATTGTATGCCTTATAACAATTCTGGACACAAAAATAAAAGGGGTCACATACAAAAAAATCTCATACATTGAAAGATTATCATGACTAGACTGTCACACTGTGACCTTGTTGGCGTCTAGCTAATCTGACAATATTTGGTAGTGCATTGTTTCAAATCAATAACTAATTAACAAAGTACAAAAGAAGTTGTACTCTTTCTGAGACTCCTTGTTAAAAATGGCTTTTGGTTGCACATGGGCAGAAAGGTCGCTTTTATGACATCTTCACAAGTCTTTCAACATCCTGCTACTGTCAGATTAAATTACTTAAAGCAATTAATTGTCATAAGTTAAAACAGAAGCACATTTGTTACAGCCAGTTGTCATAATGACATGGTGAGTAGTTGTTTTGATATGAATTTCTTCTACTGACCCTCCATCATATCTTAATTTTTTTGGTTGACCTAACTGGAAGATTGGGAGCAAATCCTCTAACTCAAACAGCACAGGCTATATTGGGCGGCGGCGGGGGGGGGGGGCTTGCTGAGATTTATACTAAAGAGAAACTGAAAAGTCATTCTACAGATATCTACAGAAAAAACTGAGCAAGTTTAAATTTAAAAAAAATTATTCAACGATGCAAATTCAAAAATAAAACTTTCAGTTAGCAATATATAATTTCTCAGCACAAAAAATTTAAAATAGATCAAACAACTGGAATTTGCACTAATGCCGCAGCATTTTCAAGGTATTCTGCTTCAAAAAGCAGCAATTCCTTTTAAAGTGATGGATTTATTCCTCTAACTACTTGTGGCCCTTTCTTACACCCCCAGGGAAATGCTGATAGCCACTCTGGGATCAAGGACCAATTTTTTCTCCAGGCCAGTTTGGCTCGAGATCCTGAAGGGTTTTTTGTCATCTTCTGGGCATGAAACAGGGGTCACTGGGGGAGGTATTTGTGAATTTCCTGCATTGTGCAGGGGGTTGGACTAGATGACCTTGGAGGTACCTTCTAATTCTATGATTCCATGAACTGTTCATAAAAATCATAATTATTAATGTGATACCCAGATGATACTTTGAAGAAGTTCTAAGTGTTTATGCACCTTATTAAAGGTAAAGGTTCCCTTGCTCGAAAGCCAGTCGAATCCGACTTTAGGGTTGCGGTGCTCATCTCCGTTTGAAAGCCGAAGAGCCAGCGCTGTCTGAAGATGTTTCCATGTTCATGTGGCCGGCATGACTAAACACCAAGGCACACGGAACACTGTTCTGTTATGCACCTTAGATACATCCATTTGCAAACGTCTGAGGATTTTTAACAATCATTTCAGCATTCTACTTTCTTCCTAGATGAAATTAAGTCAGTCTAAAGAAATCTATGCTAATGTGTAATTTAAAGCAGATAATTTGGTCCAAGAGAATATGAAATGGTTCAGATATTAAGATACGACACTGTGTAGTACTACAACTAAACTAACATACACAATGTGTATATATAAACAAACCAGAATCTGAAACAGCTTTTTGAAGCTGATTTCTAAAATACAGGCTGGCTGATCACAAACAAGAGAAAAATTAAGCATTTGGGTTAAATTTAACCCACTCTGAACAGAAAATCTTACAATCTGATGGGTCTCACTAGCGGATTCCAAAGCACTCCTAACTTCAGCCCAGCTATAGTCTTTTCTTCTTCTTGAACTCCACCCTTGCTGAGCAGTTTGAAATAACATTCAGGGATTCTGGCAGAAGTAAAGTAAGGAGGCAAGGACTCTAAACAATGGTTTGCTTATTCTTGTGGAACCTAAACCATGGTTTAAATATATGATAAAATCAAAATTTTCAGCACTGAGGGTGATGTGCCCCAAACACCCTGTTTGGAACTTTTTAAGATGCTACAAATGTCCAGCCCCCTTCAATAGAAAACAGAGGATATCTTTTTGGACAAGGAAAAAATGGTGTGATTATGAAAAGGAAAGATAGCATGTAAACTGTTCACAAGACATCCCATTCAAATGGCACACACACTTATTTTGTTCCATCTTTTAGACAGGAGACCCTACCATGCCTTGCTTGTGCTTGCTAACTACTCTTAGTAGTCAGAATAGTCTTGACTACTCAGACTACTCACAAAGTAAATCAGCAGAATACCAACCACTGAGGTCCCAAGATCAGTAATAAGACAAAGAAAAAAATACTGCAATAACTTTAACATGGTATAATTGAGCTCAATCTCAAATAGTCATTCTTGCAGAACAAGGCTATCTATTTAAGAGATGAACAATCACTGGTATGTCAACAGGTTCTGACTTCTATCCCTAGTCCAGTGGTAGTCAGTCAGTGGCTCACAGAGAGCTACATTCACAATTACCATCAACCAAAAGGCCCACATGACTAGTTTTCTTTGTGCACCAGCTGACCAACTACACACATACAACAGTATAATGCTGAGCAGGTAGGGTATTCTTTCCCCACTACTGCTGAAACTTAGCCAGCCTTTGTGTGAGGTGAACAGCTTCCATCTCTGCCTTCTTGTCCTCTCTTCAACATGAGGATCAGCAGCATACATGAGGGAGTGAGACTGTTAGGGATGCCAGAGGTGAACAAGCTGCTGGTGGAGAAAGATGTATTCTCTGTGTCTAGCCTGCTCTCCTCCCAGCAGCTGTGCAGATGCTGGAATGAAAGCAGAGCTGCAAAGAAGGGCAGGAGAGTGCTGGAAAAGGATGGAGTTCTTTATTTCCATCTCTGGCATGGAGCCTGCAGCCAGGGAGGCTTCAACCTAACCTGTCCTCCAGTTCCTTTGATGGTGGCTGTCTCAAGATGAGAACCACCTGGCACCCACAAGCCCCACTGGACAATGGCTTTGCTCACTTTCCTGGAACATGGGGTAGTACTACACTGAGGAACAGTGCACAGAAGAGCCACAGGTGCAATGTCAAAGAGCTACATGTGGTTCCCAAGTTACTAGGCATCAGTATCACATTGTATTGAAACACTGATACATTGAAGGCTTCTAGTGTCCTGGCCCCACTGGTGGACCTCCGGATGGCACCTGGTATTTTTGGCCACTGTGTGACAGAGTGTTGGACTGGATGGGCCATTGGCCTGATCCAACATTGGCTTCTCTTATGTTCTTATTCTAATGCTTATATAATAATATTGAGGAGTGACCCTGGAAGATGATACACATAAAAAAGAGAGAGGAATGGACCATCCATATAACTTTGTAGAGAATCCCATTATGCGATCGACACTAGGATAGCACTGGATAATGCATTCTTTAATTGGCTCAGATCACTAATAAGTGTTAACATCTTAAAACATACTCCAAATTAACTGTTTCACCATGAGGCATATGAAACACTGCATATTCCCTGAAGGCAGACTGAAGCCAGGCAATGACTTAGCACTGTTACTAAGAATACAATACTGTGGGTGTTCCAAACAGTTAAATAGGTGTCCTATCACACTGTTGGCTTGGGTTGGAGTGCAGAAGCCAATTAAGGAAGCAGTTGGTTCTTGCTGGTGCAACCAGGGAACAAAGGAGCCAATACAGAATAGTAGATATGAAAACTGAGGAAGCAGGTGAGAGCAAGTATGTATGCAGCCTCCTCTGCTTTTCCTGAACCATGAGATAGCTTGAAGGTCCAGTAAAGACTCTATGGGATGGAGCAATGACTTCCTGGTCACATTAACCTCAAAGGCTGAGGCTGCAGGACAGCTTTAGCATGCCTCAGACATTCCTGGCTTACACCCAGCACTCATACAATATTTATAATCTATATGGTATTTAACAACACATTCAAGCTACATTAAATACATACCTTTAAACACATTTAGTACATATAATCCCCTGACCTTGACACCTCAGGCTAACCGAATCTCGTCAGATCTGGGAAGCTAAGCAGGGTGGGCCCTGGCCAGTATTTGGATGGGAGACCACCAAGGAATACCAGAGTCATGAAACAGGCAATGACAAACCACCTCTGAATGTCTCTTGCCTTGAAAACCCCAGGGGGGTCACTATAAATCAGCTGTGACTTGACAGCACTTCCCATCACCACCACCACCACCACCACCACCACCACCACCACCACCACCACATATAATAGTTGCCACTTATTTACTTAGAAAAATACTTCAATGAACTGCTGAATAAAAATTTATTTATGGCTGAACACTGTACAAACCAGGACATGCATTTTCAGTAATAATAAACAGAGTTATTGATGTGATGTTACTGAATGAAAATTGTATCCTCTTTAGCTGAAGCAAACCCTCCTAAATTTCCATTCTTCAGATGACCAACTACAAAATCATCCCAACTTATACTAACACAGGATTGAACTCTAAACGCATCTTCATTCTTTCGGAAGAAGCTAGCAGATAGATTTTAAACACAAGATGACAAAATACATTTTAAAATTATCCTGAACCTTATTATTCAAATTAAAATCTTGACTAAATTATGCATTAATTTCATTCCCAGCAGTGCCATCTATTGGGGAAGTTCAATGGAATAAATATTTCCACAATATTGAAATGTTCATTTGACTACCAAGAAAATGCATTTCAATTTGGATTAGTAAAAGTAAATACTGTAAGTCTGTTGTAAGAACAAATGTCTATATGATGGTCATATATTTAAACTAAGTTATCCTATGGCAAGTCTGAAACAGGGAGGCCCCCACTGACCCTTCTGACCTAAAGGGACATGAAGCATTGTTCAGCACTTCTGTCAGTGAAAGGAGGAGTAGGGAAACTGAAGAGAGTATGGTAGGAGCCGAAAGGTGTTTACGGGCTTTTAAAAAAAAAAAAAAGTTTTGACTGGGTAGTATAACAAAATATATACCTATAAAGAAAAATCACACGGGTACTTAAGAAGAATAATTATTTCTGTATATGAAACTGTGCTAGTAGGCATTGATTCATCCCTGCATGGCTCATCCAATAATTTAAGAAACTTTACAATATCCAATGGGCCAGCATCTGTAATAAAGTTTCTGCCACCACCGTGCTTCAGTTTAGCATAACTGCTATAATTCATGCTCCTTTAGTTGTCCTGGGGGGGAAATAATGAGTTGAATCTCAATTAGACTGTTTTAAATGAAAACAAACTTCATTACCACTTCTGTCAGAGAAGCTTCAAAAAGCTGTATGACGAGGGTCAAATAATGTGATGCAGTCATTGCGAACTATTTAAGTGGCCAATTTAAATGAAAATTTAAATGAAAAGGAAAAATAGGATTAAAAGTTTTCCTGAGAGATTTCACAGCTCTGTAGAGTATTGTTCCTTGCACACTTAAAAAAGAATGCTATTTAAAGAGTGAAGGAAAGGCCTCCAAGCAAGAAAGAATAAGTAAATATCTGTAAACTGGCCTAAAGTGTAGCCACAGGCGTAGCTTCACAGCAGGCGTGGAAGTAGGGAATTCTTCAGGCTCCTATGTAGGGTATCCTATGTCCCTATTCATTTTTAACTGATCTACCTTTTTACCTTCACAGCTCTCAATGGATTCACAGCCAGAGGTCATTTCGGGGGGGAACGCAGGGGAACGCAGTTCCCCCGGGTGAGGTGCAGGGGGGCGGGGCACATGACGAAGCCCCGCCCCCTGCTTCCGGCCGCCCGGCTTCCAGCCCTCATTCAGCCAGGAGGAGGCAGGAGAAGAGGGAGGGTAAGTTGCTTCCTCCCCGCCTCTCCCCACCCCTGCCTGCCTGGGGCCAGGGAGGGCCTTGGCGGGGCTTCCGCGCACTCCCGCTGGCCTTGCAGGTCCACCGCCGGGCCCCTGATGTCAGGGGGTGTGGCATATGCTAATGAGTTATGCTAATGAGTTTCCCTAGCTCTTTTTCTACGAAATGACCCCTGTTCACAGCCATATTGCCTCAAGGCCAATTTCTTATTAGAATAACCCACCAAGAGATTTATAGAACAATAAACATTGATAATTCATAAATTTTATAAATAATCCAAAGATGAAGTCAAAATATTTATTAATAAAATGATACCTTTAATAGGAAATTATCAAAACTGAGTTTATGTACCCTTTGTAGCTATATTTAAGAGGCTGAGTACCTAATAAAGGTGCTTCTTTACATAAGATGACTTCCTTTTCAGATTTGATGTGGTAAACCTTAATAAAACAGATTTATGTGTGAGTTTCTGCAAAGTTGCTGTATTCAAATTTATTAGATAAATGATGTGTGTTCTTATGATGAAATGTCATTGCTTTCAGACTTTGAGGTCATAACCCTGACATCTGTTAAATATTTTTTAAAAAAATTCATTACATTTATACCCCGCCCTTCCCACGAACGGGCTCAGGGCGGCTTACAAGAGCACAAAGTGCATAAATATAATATACAATATATAAAACAGTTAAAAATCAATACCATCAGGATGCACGGAAGGGAGGAAAAACTCCCACAATTTGCATAGCAGAGGAGAAGACTAGGGCCACGATTGACTGTTTCGCGGTCTTCCGGCGGTAACACTTTCTGGAGAAACAGTGGTGGTAGTGGCAGTGGCGGCTCCTACTCATATGCCTGGCGGAAGAGCTCCGTCTTACAGGCCCTGCGGAACTGCAGAATGTTTCGCAGGGCCCTGATCTCTTCCGGGAGCTCATTCCACCAGATAGGAGCCGCCACTGAAAAAGACCTGGCCCTTGTTGCTGCAAGCCTGGCCTCTTTGGGGCCCGGGGTCACCAGCCGGTGTTGTGACCCAAACTGAAGTGCTCTTTGGGGAATACGTGGGGAAATGCAGTCCCACAGGTATGTCGGACCCAGGCCATGTAGGGCTTTAAAGGTAAGCACCAGCACTTTGAAGCAAATCTGGTACGCTTTAGGAAGCCAGTGCAGCGCTTTCAGCATAGGTTGGGTGTGCTCCCACCTAGGGGCTCCCATCAACAACCTAGCCACAGCATTCTGCACCAGCTGTAGCTTCCAGATTTGCGACCGAGGCAGCCCCATGTAGAGAGCGTTACAGTAGTCTAACCTCGAGGTGACCGTCGCATGGATCACTGTAGCTAGGTCGTTGCGGTCGAGGAAAGGAACCAACTGCCTCACCAGCCGAAGATGGTAAAAGGCCGATCTGGCAGTGGCTGCCACCTGGGCCTCCATCGTTAAGGTGGGGTCCAGGAGCACTCCCAAACTTCGATGGGGCACCTTTGGTGCCAGCTTCGGAGGCTGGCACCAAAGGTGCCCCATCGAAGGTCGGGAGCAAGAGCCCTAACCCCGGTCCGGCTGAAGCACAGGACCTCTGTCTTCGCCGGGTTTAATTTCAACCTGCTCAGTCTGAGCCACCCAGCCACGGCTTGTAACGCCTGGTGCAGATCTTCTGGGTTGGAGTCCAACTGGCCGCCCAACATCAAATAGAGCTGGGTGTCATCTGCATATTGATGACACCCCAGCCCATACCTCCGGACAATCTGGGTGAGGGGGCGCATATATATGTTAAACAGCATCCGGGAAAGCACTGCCCCCTGAGGCACCCCACATTCAAGCGGGTGCCTCTGGGACTGCTGTTCCCCTAGCACAACCCTCTGTCCCCGACCTTGGAGAAACGAGGCAAGCCACTGAAGGGCGAGCCCCTGAATCCCCGTGTCGGCAAGGCGGTGGGACAGCAGCTGATCTTTTGAAAGAAATTAGTTTGTAAGGAAAGAGCACCTTTGGAAAATATGTTCAACTAGGAATAAGGCCCATTGTGGAAATAAATACAACAAGCTCTAGAAAGAGGCTCTGAGTGGGTGCCCCAACCTTGGGCACCCAGTATCAATCTTCTGTGGCGACCTCAGCAGGGTATAATGACGCAGAGTCCACCATTTTCTCCAAGGGAACTGCCATCTGAAAAGCACTTGTAATTCTGAGTGATCTCCAGTCCTCACCTGGAGATTGGCAACGGTTCCCCAGGAGGAAGTGACTGGTTTGGAGGGTGGAGTCTAAGGCATTTTACTTTTCTAAGGTCCCACCCCTCCTCAAACCCCAGCCTCTCCAGGTTCCACCCCTCAAATCTCCAGAAATTTCCCAACCTGGAGTTAGCAACCCTATCTTCTTCCCAGCCAACCATCACTCTACCTTTATTGCTCTGTCTGACTTCAGCTTTCCATCTCCTCCCCCCTCCCTGCAGCCTCTACCTAGGAAAAGAACAGTCTTTCTCTGCAATGGGGACCAAAGCAGCTCACATCATTCTCTTCTCCCCCTTTTGATCTGTCCAAGAACCCAGTGAGGTAGGTGAGGCTGAAAGTCTGTGAGTGGTCTGAAATCACCCAATTAGCTTCCACGGCAAGAACCTGGTCTCACAGACCCTGCCGAGAAGCACTAACTGCTACGCCACACTGGCTGTCATGGGGGGACACCTCAGTAGTGTATAATGAGATAGAGTACACCATTTTCTCCAGGGGAACTGATCTCTGCCATCTGGAGAGCAGTTGTAATTCTGAGTGATCTCTAGCCCTCACCTAGAGATTGGCAACAATATTCCCCAGGAGGAACAGTACTGTCTTTCTCCACAGTGGAGACCAAAGCAGCATACATCATTCTGCTCTCCCCCATTTGAACTCGTGGGCACTCCATGAAACTGCTGAGTGGTCGGGTAAGAATGGATAAAAGGAAGTACTTCTTCACCCAAAGAGTGATTGACACTTGGAGTTCACTGCCACAGGAAGTGGTGGCGGCTACAAGCATGGACGGCTTCAAAAGGAAATTAGATGGGCATATGGAGCAGGGGTCCATCGGTGGCTATTAGCCACAAGATATAGATGGGGACTCTGGGGCAAGTGATGCTCTGTCATCTTGGTGCTTGGGGGGGTCAACAGTGGGAGGGCTCCTGATGGCACTGGTATTTCTGGCCTCTGTGTGATACAGAGTGTTGGACTGGATGGGCCTTTGGCCTGATCCAACATTGGCATCTCTTATGTTCTTATGTTCTTATGATCTGCACAACAACCCTGTGAGGTAGGTTAGGCTGAAAGTATGTGACTGGTCTGAAATCACCCACTCATCTTCCACAGCAAGAACATGGGTCTGGCAGACCCTGCTCTGAAGTTCTAACTGCTATGCCACACTGACTGTCCTAGTTGAGAGCCAGTTTGGAGTAGTGGTTAAGAGCATGGACTCTAATCTGGGAGAACCAGATTTGATTCCCCACTCCTTCACATGTAGCTGCTGGTGTGACCGTGGGCCAGTCATAAGTTCTTTCAGAGTTGTTCTCTCAATAGCCCTCTCTCAGCCCCACCTACCTCACAGGGTATCTGTTGTGGGGAGGGGAAGGGGATGGGAAAGGGATTATAAGATACTCTGAGACTCCTTCAGGAAGTGAAGGGTGAGGTATAAATCCAATCTCCTCCTCCTCCTCCTCCCTCCGCCTCCTCCTCCTCCTCCTCCTCCTCTTCTTCTTCTTCTTCTGTATTTAATTTAAATATTAAAAAATAGAGGGGCTGCTGGAAATGAGCAGGAGCAAGCAGCCAGGCCTAGTTGTCATGCCAGTCATGTGCCATCAAGTCACCCAGACGGAGCTGCCAGGCTTCGGGTAGCCAACCTCCCCATGTAGAAAATAACTACTTTGGAGGGTGGACTCTATGGCATTCTATTCAGCCGAGGCCTCTCCCCTCCCCAAACTCTGCCTTCTGTAGACTCCACCACAAAATCTCCAGGAATTTCCCAACCTGGAGCTGGCAACCCTAGTCAGGACGGGCCCCAATGAGTTTTCTCTCAAAGGCCAAAATAGGCCTGGAAAGGGCCTCCCCCCCACCTTTTACTGAGACAACCAAGTTTGGTTGCTTAGCAACAACCACTGAAGCGAAAGTGAGCCTAGCAGCAGGAGGAGGTGAAGCATGTTCATCAGGAGAGACAGCTGTTTTGGCAGTTTATTCTGTCTGGGAATAGTGGCTAGGCTGGCAGTGGGTGGGCAAGAGGAGTGGACCCAGCACCCAGCCAATGGCACACGAGTACTCTTGAGTGGCAGTTGATGGGCCAATGGCTGATGGAGTGCACAGCACAGCCAATGGGAGAGCTGGAAAGTGCCAATACATTAGGCTTTTATATATCAGATAACAGGAGTTTTCTATGGAATACTGTAAACTGTCTTAGTACAACATCTAATGTTGGATTCCTCAGCTCAGACCACTCTTAATAGTAACTTTTCTGAATATGATCATTCTTCAGAACTGAAAGGGAAAGAAACCAGTTCTTGTCCAGCTGTGTATGAGTTAGAGAGAAACTCAAAAATTTGTTGGTGACAGTTACACTCTGAGAAGCTTCAAACCATCAGTGATCTTTTGAGTAAGCAATCAGACCAGTATGCTGAAATACAGCTCAGGGAAATATTTAGGACAGGAACACAGACAAACTTCTAGACACAGTTTATCACCACAGGGTGCCAGTATTCCTCTTCTCTGTCATTTAATGCTGCTGGGGTAGGTTATGGTTGCTCAATCTTCATAAACTGTACAATTTGATTTAAAAATATAAAAATAATAGCATTTATACTGTGATCAAGAGTGTATGAAGTGCTTTATGTGTATAATCTCAGTAATATACCTGAGGGTGTGTGTGGGGTGTGTGTGAGTGTGTGTGTGAGAGAGAGAGACAGACAGACAGACAAACAAAGAGCACAAATATTAGGTTAAATTATGGGGTTTAGTCAGTCCAGAATATTGTTCCACAAATCCAGTTACCCTAACTAAAATCCATTATGTTTTCGTCAAATCTGCTCCCTGTTCACTGCACAAGGTTTCTTTGCTTATGATATTTTAACCCTTTATACCAAATGTTCTCTCCTATGAACACATGGAGCTGACTTATACTGAGGCAAACTATTAGGCTACCAAGGGCAGCCACTCTCCAGGGTCAGGCAGAGGCCTTTAATTGAGACATCTCTCATTCTCAATACAACTGATTTTAAAGAACCAACATACATACTTCACTAAAATGCACTGTGACCTCAACTGATATATCACCATGCACCAAACAGCATGAAACATATGTGATGTACATTAAAAACAACAACAGAAATATTTTGAACCACCCATTCTTTGTGTGTGTGGAAATGTGTTGATTAGGATCAGGACAAAATTCTATTTTTTTTTCATCCCTACTTTTTCTAAATTTGAGCATCATTATTTTGACAAATATGTGTGGAGGAGAAGGGGGAATGGGAAAGGACAGGGAACAGATAAAATAAATTGGTCAAAGGATAAATCCAGCCACCTTTTTCACTCACCTACTTTCCCACCTTACTACAGCGCCCATCATGCATTGCTTTTGTTCACGCAGGTCCCATGACCCCCCGCATAAACTTTCTTGGTGGTCAAAGAGAACCCCTCCTTCCTTTTTCACCAACAGAAAAGTTGGCTAGATCCAATATTTGTTTAAGAAAATCCAGTCTCTCGCAAAAACTTTAAGTACCCCCAACTATTGCATGGGAAAGAAGAGACCAAATAAGAGAAGACACTGTAACAATCTTACAGTACAATGAGCAGAAATGATGTGTTCCTGTTTATCTTGTAGAGGTTTCCTGCTGCTATTCCACCTGTCATCAGCTTCTGTTAATAAAGCTGCTCCCTCTCATTCCTTTCCTCCATTTTAATAGTAATGTATTTGTATAAAAAGTATTTTGTTCATCTGTATGTGTGACAGAGTGCCACTCACTGTGCTCACATTAAATATTACTGTAGTTTGTAGCTACTGGGAAATAAATAGGGAAGACTTTTCCCATTCCTGTTTCTTCCTCTAACACTCGAATATGTTGTAGATTTTGGCACTGGACATCTTCATTTTGTATTAAATGAGAAGATAGCTTTTCTACCTGAATCTTCAAAAACATTTATTAAGAGAATAAAACTATGAGGAAAAGATATTTAAGAAGACTGATAATACAATCCTATACAGAATTATTCCAGTCTAATTCTCCATAGGATTGTTCTGTAATAGCATTCATTAGAGGACTGTTACAGTTTCACTGATACAGAACAAAGCAACACTAAATATGTGTGCACCTTGTTTCATATTTGTATTCATTGTGCCTTAATATTATATTTCTTATGTGCTAAATAACAATTTACCTTTAGAAGTATGCAAACAGACATTATACCCAAAATATAACCCATAAAAACAATTTGGAGATGAAAGGAAACATCAAGAATTAAGATTTTATATTATTTCCAGTTAGAAGCTCTGCTAAAAGACAATAGCCATTATCCAAAATCTCACAAAACTAGTTCGATGAGACGAAAGGAACTTCAGATTTCATTTTTCTCAAACAACAGTCCTGTAAGTCATATTATAAAGTGCAGCAAGCATCAGAAACAGTTTGTGATGTGACATTTGGGTGTCAAAGAAATCAAATCACAATTCCACTAGGTAAGTGCAAGCCTTCAGAGAATTGTAAGGTAGTTCTATGCATCTCACCTATGGTGTTCTGGGTTTAGTTCAACAATGAATAAAATGCTTAGCATTTATTGGCTAAGGTTCTATGTTTCTGAGAGAAACATTTGCCAATATGTACAGCAGCAACCTCTGGTGGCCTAAATGAAATAATGTGTCTGTAAGCAAAGGAGAAATATGTATTTTATAAAAGGAATGTATGTATATATTCAGCATCTTGATCCTGTCATTAATATATTTAAAAGATACTTTAAAAATGATCAGAGGAGAGATTTGTTAACAATTAAAAATTCACAATGTCTGAAATCTCCATACACAAAGACTTTCTCTTATTATTGAAAGGAATATCACATTCTATGCATGGAAATTTTGCTTTGATTTGAATGAAGTATAATCCTATGAAATATGACATTTTCCTTTTCACTACTGAATTTAGTTGGCAGATGTTGTCAAGAACAAAAAATTGTCTTCTAACAAAACATGGTAACTAAGCTTTCCTGGCATAATGTATGAGATGAAGTTTATTGCCCAGACCAAATCCTCTTAACAAGCAGTAACATACACTAGCAAATACATTATTTTATATATATATTTTAAAAAATTATAGCTAGAAACAATAAGCACTTTGATCTTTCATGCTGTACTACTAAAGCTTCAAAAGGTACCCATACTCTTGTTAGTCATTTCTATTTATATGCTTTTCGTAGCCCTGTTTCTGTTATAATTTCTGTAATTTATGAATGTACATATGGATTATTCTAGAGAAATTTGTGGAATACCAGAATAATCTGCAAGAAAATGTGGCAACTCAGAGATATCTAAGGATATACTTTAGATATAAATATGATACTCTAATTAAAGCTATGATTCTTGCAGATTTACTTAGGAGAAAGTTCCACTGGAATCAGTGGGGCTTATCCCTCAGAAAAACATGCATAGGATTGGATGAAAAATAACCCAAATTAGAAAGCAAGCATTGTCAAAGTTTTGAAGAATAAACCACAATATTCATGGGATAGGCAATATTTGTGCCATAAACACTGACTATTGTTTAGATTAGTTAACGCGTCTTCAGCACTTAGTGCTAATTCATTTAGTGAAACAGGATTTTTGTCTGCCTGTGTTTTTTCCTCACCGTTGCAGTTATTCTTGTCTTCTATTTAAAAATGACTAGTTCTGTCACTTCTGTATGCCTCTCTCTATGTAGAGTCACAGGGTTGATCTTCTTTATTCCAAAGTGTTTTGTAGACATCACTGTAGAACTGGTTAATGGGAATATCAAATAGTGTTCATCTATAGCAGGAATTAGCACAAATTAGCTCACTTCAATTTTTAAGCTGTGCCTAGTATACAATAGGGCACTCAAAATTGGGTGAGCTGTCCATGACTGACCCCCCACCCCACCAAGTGCTGGAAATAAGGCTTTCATGTGCAATGTTGTAGTATTATTGACTTTTAAAAGTAACACCTCACTATCTTGTGCAAGTTCAGTCTTTACTCAAAGGTTAGTAAATAAACAAAATTGCTTATCTTAGAATACAACAGTAAAGAAGTACTCAAGTAAATTTCAAAAACAATAAGTGCCAGTTACAGAAAATTAAAACATATCTTTACAGATGAAGTTTCATTGCTCTCAGATTAAGTCTGCCTATTTATTTTGACTTTATAATCTCTTCCCTATACATTTGACATGAATAGATTGCAGGTTCAATGAACACAGAATTAGATTGAAAGATCTGGCTGCATGACTGGAAAGTACTTCTGCCCACACAAGAGGGGATTTCCAGTTTTCCAGTTCTCCATCCTGTAGCCCCTCAGAATGAAGTTCTGAGCACCAGGAGATGTTCCTGAATGGCTGGGGAGGGGGCAGGAGACTGCATACATGGAAGAAAACTAGCAGCTTCCTCTCAAATGCTAACTTGCCTCCAAACTATAGTCCAGAAACTCAAACATTTCATCAACAGGCAAAAGGGTCCAGTGCATAGTATTAAATGTGGTATTTGTACCAAACTTCAGGATGAAATGCTGTTTTGCAAGTAGGGACGATGCTCCACATAAGGGAGGAAAGTATGTGATGGGGAACTGACTGAGACGTACTCAGCATTAACAGCCAAAGTCCAATTGTCAAGGAAAACCTGAGAACTACTCTTGTCTCTGGGCACATTCAGAATCCTCCAAAGGTTCCAGGGACTTGTCATACAGTGGAACTGATGACTGGGCAATTATTACAAGTCTTGTCATACAGTGGAACTGATGACTGGGCAATTATTACAAGTCATTTAAAGCAATAAATAGGGGAAACAGTCTACTGAGTTACTTTTTGTAAACAATTATTTTCCTCATTTTCCTGTTCCCAATTCATTCATACATATTTGTTCTTTCTAGCTACAACTATGAATAGTAAAACTAATTAGTAAAACTCTTTTGGATCTATACATCGAACTCATCCAACATTTAATAATAATGATAATGTTAAAAATTAAAATGTTTCCCAAAATGGTTTTGGCTGTTCAGTCACCATAGACACAGCATCCTAACGACACTGAAAAATTTCTGACATATTTTATTGTTGAATAACAATGCTAACGTCTATAAAAAGAGCTTTGAAAATTGCATGAATCTGTCTACAATGTATAATGCATCATATGTATATGAAGAAGAATGTGTCAAAGTGCAAATAATATTGTTTGTGCCCCCTGCAGAATTAGAAATCCTTGGGTAGCGCTGTTATAACGATCCCATGCTGCTAGCATTACAAAGTGCAAAGGTTCACTGGCTAAGAAAAGAAAAGAGCAAGGGACAGAATTTCCTCACTGCACTATTCTTGAACTATTCTGGCTTAAATATTTATTAAGATATTAATAACACACTCTCCCTTTATCTGCCTGCAGAAGTTTAACTGACATATACTGGACAGCTGCTCCTACGAAAACAGCACATTATAGGGCACGCTAGAACCACACAAGATGAACATCAACATTTCCCTCAAATATAGTATTAATTTTCCAGACAATATATAGTCAAATGTTGCTCTAAAAACAATCTAAGCTACTGTTTCTCAAGAAGATAATGGCATAATGCTGCAAATAAAGAATATTCTGTAAAATCAACAAGATTCCTGAACTATATCTAGAAAGTGCTTCTTTATATTAACTTTTAAAAACCAAGTATTCTTCAAATCAGCCCTTATGCTTGAAATACACAGATTGTTCCTTTGGGATTTACTTGATGTTCTTCTTTGAAATTAAATAGAAATATTACTGTTCTTCAATTGACCATTCAATAACAACAACAATAGTCTCGTTGAGCATTTGGCAACTACTTGAGTAATATTTAAATTGTTTTAAAAGCATATTATTATAAAACGAAATGAAAAAGAATTTTCTGTTATTCAATAGAATTGCAAAGCAAATTAGATAGACTTACTCTAATATACAACTGCACTGTTTCCTTTTCTCTTTGTGGATTCCGATATTTTTCATAAAAGTCACGCCGCTTCTTTGTATCTTTTTGGATTTTATCTTTTCTCTCTCTCTTTTCTGCAGGTTCATCTGAAGTATCAGAAGACAGCTGTACTTGGGCTTTTGTCTTTTCAACTTCAATATAGTTCTCATTTGGATTCAGTACTATTACTCCATAGCCTTCCTGTTTCAAAGAAGGAGGGGGGGGGAAGAATATGCATAGATTTTTGCTTTGAAATGGTTTACAATTAATTTTATATATGTAAATGTACATTTAAGTAGTTTTTGTAAAGTTAACAAAAGATATAATGGTTTCATTTCTTTTGTGTTTGTATTTGAATGTGTTAACACTGTGTCCACTTTTATTCACTTATTTGCTTGGTTCTTTAACCTTTTAAGAACTTTTCAATATTTTATGCAGTTTATCAAGAAAAAAAGTTGAAATAAAAACAAAATGTGAGTCCAGAATAAAATGTGGCTATGGCTGTGTGTGGTTAATGCTTCATTAATAAAACTTCTACCATTAACAAGGATACTTCTGGGGGAAACTCCCTCTGGAAACTATTCAAAACAGCTTAAGGTTGCAGTCCTGTAAGCACTTGGGCTGCTTAAACCCCTCTAAAATCCATGGGATTAAAGCGATCAAATTGTGTACAGAACTGCAGTTTATAGTATTAACAGTCTCTTGTCCAATAGCAGATAATTTGTAAATTGATAGCAGCAGTAACAATAAATCAATACCAACAATGATTGTTTGATATTGCTCAGAAATCAATGAATTAGTTTTCACTTTAGGACATGAATAGGTTTGCTAGGATTAAGTTATGCATTATGTTTTCAGCTTTCAGTACAAGTACATTAAGCATTTCACTGGTGACAGATGAGGAATACCTGGATGTATGTAACAGGAAAAAATGGTGACATTTTGTTTAATAAATTAGAACACAGAAGACTAGTATGAAAAAGAAAAACATATAATTTTTAATCAATCTAACATTATATAATAATTCCTTTTACACTGTAATTAAAAAACTCCAGGGACTAAAATAAGCCTACATTAACCTAGTTAACAAAACATGTCATTTCTGTCTAAGAGCCAGTTCAAGTGGAAAGATGAAAGACTACCTATAGCTGATTAAAGTTAACCAAATCTAACAGCAACAAAAGATACTTTATTTAGTGTTGCTTTATTCTAATCTGTGTAGCCATTCAAAAATCTTGTAATGCATTGTAATAACTGTCAGGTAGACAGATTGTCACTGAGTGATTTTCTACAGTTGGACACACTCGACTAGTTATTAAAATCACATTTGAAGAAAGTTCTTACTCCTCTTCCTTGTGCCTGTACAAGTTTTCACGCCCTTCTCAAATTTCTACTATACCTTCTCCTCCCACCAAAACTAAGTTAAAGAACACTGTTGCACTCTGTTAAGCAGGGTGAAATAGAGGCATTCAGTTCACTGTCTGTGGTGTAAGGGAACATGGTATAAAGGTCACCACAGGCCAAAGAGAAAATTGCCTCCTTCTAGACTCTGAACCATGAGTAAGTGGTCTCCTGTCATCTTTCTTCCTTGCTCCCTCCTCAGAGTAAACCTAAACAGTCACACATACCCACTGTACAGTTGAAATGGAATGGCCACATATGATACAGAAATCATACATCAGCAGAATCAATTAGTTACGTAAATTAGTTTAAGATCAGTTGTCCAATTTTTAAAAAGTAAGTAACATTAAAAATCAGATTGTTGCCTTAAGGTACTAACAAACAACTAGTACTAAAAACAGTGCAACTAAACAAAGTTTTCATACTGTTTTATGTAACTGGTAGGGGGAAAATATAACTTTTTATAACCATGCAGAGATGGTGCTCTGCAGTGTTCAGGGTTTGCTATCCATGTTCATGATCTGCTTATTGTGAGCAGATGTTCACTGTATTGATTCTTTCTCCTATCTGTACGATGCAAGATGTAAAATTCATGTATCTGTTATGGTTTTACATGTGATACTGAAATGTGAAATTGTGTCCAGTTTTTGCAGCTCACAAAAACAGACACACATAAATCATCAGAGAAGTAAAATTTGTCTAAGTTATTGATTACGTAACTGAAAATTACATGACTCATTTGTCCAATTTTATGAGGACATAATGTCAATTTTTCACAGACATATCAAGAGATGAAAAATGAATCCATTTCAAAAATCACAGCTACATAAATCAATTAAAGGATTTTTATCAATTAGATTTTAAACAGCATAAACCATCCCTCAGAATGTCTTTTAAAACTTCTTTCAATATACCACATTTGTTGGCGAAACAATGAAATTAACACAGCAGTATTCTGTTGCGTGCTTCATGGTTTCTTTCTAAAAATCCATTATAAACTTCATTTTGTTTGTAAAAAAAAGTTGACATAATGTCATACACTTTTATATCTTTTGTCCTCTGCCACTCCACTTTAAATTACATAAGGAAAAATAGGCATAGGAAAGAGGATTAGGAGTAACATACAATAGTTGTGCAGATGAAAGGATATAGAAATACAACATAATGTATACAACTGCAGCAGAATTTAACCTCTATCAGTAGTACTAAATTGTTACCAACCTAACCTATCAAAAGTTAATCTAAGTCTTTAACCATAGGATGACCTTTGTTTCCTCCCCACCTATGAAAACAAAGTAGTTCTGCTAGGGTTTTTAAAAAGATTTTAAAAAGGGTCTCAAGTATTTCTGTCTTTAAACTGTAGTTCTTGCATATAAGACTCTTAAAATGAGTTCTTCATTTTCAAAATTTAAAACAAAAATGAACAGTCACCAAATTACCAATGTCAAAACACAGGTAATTTCCATATATAACCACCAACTTAAAGCCATGTTGACATTAGTGTAATTTTAGGTAAAGGTTTTAAATATGCTATGAACAATACTAGATATAGATTTATTAAAATGGCTCACAATGTATAATGTACCCTGTAGAAAAAGTGAGCAGAAAACAGCTTACTTCATATTTGGAAAGCATTTTCCTGATATATAAATGGCTATTCAGAAGAGTAACAACAGATAAGCAGCTACTAATCCTGTATAGGTGGTCCAACAGAAATATCAGATTATATATGAGAAAGTCTCCAGGAAATTAAACAAACTCACAAGTTATTTTTAAAGACTATTTTCTTTAGAAATGTAGGAATGTTTATATCCTTATTTTATGAGTGGGCTACATTCTCAAATATATTTGAAGACCATTTCAAATACTGTTTCCCCCCATAACTAGTTACTTAGGACTAGCTAACATAAATGTATGCTCTGCAAAAGTCTACTATACTGGTATAGGCCAACTGAATATATTGGTATTGACCAGTTTGAGGGGAAATAAAGCACACAATAAACTTCAAATTCATCTCTATAGACCAATAAGTGCAATCTGTTCTTAGATGTGATGTTATCAGAACCAATACTGGTACAGTGGGATGTTAGCTCAAGAGCTAATTTGATAGAACCCAACTTCAGTTATAGAATATATCATGCAGTGCTTATACCACAAGCATACCAGACATGACTTCGTGTTCTATCGCATCAGGTAGTTCAGTTTAAGAACACATTTGCAACAACATTTTCAGGAAGCTTAACATTGATAATGTACTAGCATTAATTCATATATATGAGCCTGCTTGTCATTTATTATTTTAGATGATGGTTGAAGAAAAAGTAAACTTAGGTGCTGGAAACAATCAAGAATCTCAAAGAAGTTATGTATGAAATGTCACACAAATGTCACAAGGTATAAGGTAGTAAAATATAACTATTATAATACAAGAAGTGACTACTTTGGAAGTCTATGTAAGATGCCTCAAAGACAGCATATATACAAAACTAATACAGCATATTTGGTAGTAATAGGACAGTCAATGGAAATTTTTAAAAATTGAGAACTCTACAAACCTCTTGTGTCTGGCCAAATGAATAATGTGCTGAAAGCATTCAGCCCTGCATATTAATCCAGCAGGATGGGATACCATATGTGACCAGAGAGGTCAGAGGCTAGAGTGGAATCCCTTGACCTATGTAACTATCTTTTTGGCCTGTAAGTAAGAATCTGTAACAGATCATTTTCCTGAGCTTTATCAATCCATTTAAAAAAAATCTTTTTAGATCATCTGAAGCAAGATCATAGTTAATCCTCCAGGGAAAAGCAATCAAAAGAACTTAGATCTGTAACTTAGACCTGTGCATGGTTAAAATGGACATAAGGAATGGTCATTCGTCTTTTTGAAAGATGTATATTCTGTTTATTTCCCATCTTTTTCATGAGAAGGGTACCTATGTGTCACTGTTGCAACATCCTAGGTGCAACAGTAGGATGAGGTCATGACAACCAATCAGAAGTCACTAGTGAAGCGTAAAAGTAAACATAGCTGTTGGAGATGCCGCTCAGCTTGAAAAATGCCCCCTCCATTATTTGAGCAATTTTCTCAAGACGTGACCTGAGACTGAAACGCCTGAAATGTCAGTTGACTCCTTTTTGTATTTCTACCCAATGTGCATTTTGGCAACTGCACCCTGCTAACACTTTGTAATATTTTCATCTGAGTAACACCTCATCTCTCAGGCTCCTGAATTCCACTGCTGTGTCCAAGTGTGTAAAAATGCAGTATTACTGCCAAACACACATTGTCCCAGCAAGTTTCGAACTTAAAATAGCCCATCAAGTTAGGCAGGAAAAGAAAACATGCCACAAAAAGTTTTTAGAGGACCACCTGTTGTCTATTATTTTTACATAGCACTTACTCATAAATCATAACACAGGGTAATTAATCAAGCTGTCAAAGAAAAGGTCAAAGGTTAGGTAGAGGAGTCAGAAGGTCATGCATGGGCTGATAGAGGTCAGGGTCACACCACATTCCTCATTATCAAGTTGGGATGAGAGACGGCCCAAGCAAACAAAAGTGAAAGCAGATGGAGAAGTGAGTGGATAAAAAAAAGAAAGAAAATTTCACAAACAAAAAGAAAAGTGAAAGAAGAGTGTCAGCTGCCTTCAAATAAAGAGTAGAATAGATACGAAATACACTGAAATGTGCTCAAAAGGCCTAATACAACATAAAGACCTATATTTTAATTATTTAAATCTAATATAGATTTTGGATGAACTTCAGGAAGATAACAAGCAATATTTACAGACTACATATCTTCTATTCAGTTTTCATAGACATTCAACATTTTAGGCAAATTAGGAAAAATGTTACTTTGATTATTGTCACCAAATGCTGCTTTTCGTTTTGTGACTGGAACCTATGAAAATGTACTAAAAAACTTTTATACATATGAAAAATAGGTTTTGAACTATATTATTCATATACACAAATGTTCATTAACACAAAGCATCATAAAAGTCCTTCTTTGTGACACAAGAGTTATAAAATATTCTATCATTACACTGACCTGAATTAGATGCAGAATACTGTGCAAAATTAGCTGTCACCCTTTCCTCAAAATCTTTGTTAATCTCATTTTGAATGTTTGCAGCTTTATCAACACATGCAT
>NW_015177016.1:986094-990474 GCF_001447785.1 Gekko japonicus | reverse complement strand
GCACAGAAAAGGTGAAATTGTATCTTCCCCTGTTCCCTGAGGAGTCTGTAAAACATGTAGGATATATTGACAAACACACACCCTTGTCTAGAGCCCTGACATTCCAGGTCACCTACTGCTATTTATTTCAGAACATTTACACTTAACCATACAATCACCCGCTGTGCTACTAACTTTTAATGGCTGATAGAGGTTTACAAATAAAACCCTCTCAGTACCATTTCTGATAACTTTAATTCTGTAAACATTCTATCTTCTGGTTTATTTGACGAGTTTTTCTTCCATTTTAACATAAACACTCCTTTGTTAAAATTACTATAAATGTTATGCATAATACATGCTCTTTGGCTACCATTGGCTGACATAATGTTGCAACTATCTATAAATTAATAGCATTACACAAAGTCCATTTCTAGAAATAGTACAGAAATAACAACTGGGCTTTTGAAAAAAAGAAACATGTTGATTCATTATTGTCATACAACAGACTTCAACTGAGACACCAGGAATTCTTTCTAGGGGTAACTGGTAAACTATTCTTCATATATGTTTTGAATAGGTGATAATGCTTTGTTCCACTAATGACACAACATTCCACTGGCACAGGAAGCCTTGCTGCAATGGAAGAGGTTGAAAGTCATCACTAGTGAAATGGATTCATGGATCCAACCCAATTATTGTGACCATACGCCACCTATACAATATTATGAAGTTAGGTTAATGACTTTCCAGTCACTTATTTCTTCTAACAGCATTTTGATAGAAAATGAAAAGCAATGCTCCTCAGTTACATCAAGAAGTAGATGTTTAGGATTTGATATACAAAATGTTTTTTCATCAGCTCCTCAGTTATGATTATGGACTACTGTAGTATACACAACAGTAAAATTCTTATAGAGGGGTACTAAATTCATAGATAACATGTTCTATTCAATATGAAATAAATGTAACATAACTATTATACAATAAATATCAACCTTCAAAATCTGGGGTTTGCCCTGACCTAGACAGCCCAAGCTAGCCAGATCTCATCAGATTTTGGAAGCTAAGCAGAGTCTGCCCTGGCTAGTGTTTGGATGGGAAACCTCCAAGGAATACCAGGGTCCTGATGCAGAGGCAGGCAGTGGCAAATCACCTCTGAACATCTCTTGCCTTGAAACCCCTACGGGGTCACCAAAAGTCAACTGTGACTTGACAGCACTTTCCACCACCATCAGAATTCTCAAAATGTATTTATATCTACAATTAGAAGTAAATATGTGTAAGAAATATTATAGATACTCTTATTTTCTCCAACGCAAGTACAAATATGGGGAAAATATTCATGATTCAATTAAGGTCACACATTCTATCACCTAAGGACTTTTATAAGAAAGAAGCTACAAAGGAGCATATGCTTGAACTGACACACATCCTTCCTTCTGAAGATACCTACTTCTCCTTTGGGGCAGCAGCAGAATCTAAACTTCTTGGCTTTACCATGTATTTGATAGTACACAATGGAAGAAAAGAAAGGAACTTGTTAAGGGAGGATTCTGGTAAATTTCAGCGAGTGAAGAGGAACTGAAAGAGGCAGAAGAATGAGGATACTGGGAGGAGGAGGAGTTTAAATATTAAACATTTATTAAAGGTTTAAACCATGGTTAGAATTCTGGGAAAGCACTTGAGAAAACAGCAGAGAAAGAGCATTCTACTTGCAGTTTCTCTGAGAGGAAAAGCTAACAGTTAAATTTCATGCATTCCATTCTCGGGTCTCTGGTGCCTGTACATTTATATTCAGAAACCATCATAATCGAGGCTATCTATTGAGTGTCTCTCTTGATTTTAGGGATATGCATGTCTCTCTTACAATCTGCAACGCTAAAACAAAGAAAGCTAAAAAGCTATTCCTGATGGCGATGGTCATCCTACAGATACAGAACTGCAGCATTCACTCTGCAGAGTGTCTACAAGTCTTCTCACCCTATCCTCCTGGAAGTCACATATCAGATTTGACACCCACAAGAAAACTGAGTGCTAAAAGTGAGGCTTTACAACACTTTAAATTACAGTTGCTTAAAAGTCACGAGGGGGAGAAAAAAACTATAATCCAAACCCAGCAGTTCCTCAGCATTATGATGCACAAGCAAAGTTTCCATGTGATCACAATCATTCCATTCACTGCAAGGCTGATTTATTTGTGCACCTAATTTTATGCACAAGCTGTCCCTAAATTTCAAGTGATAGAAGCTCTATCTTTATATAGGAACTCTGTTAATCTGTGGATCAGGCTGCATGTTTATAAAAAGCTGAATAAATATTGCTATTTAGTTTTGCACATTGGGAAAAGTTGTGGCTCAGCGGCAGAGCATCTGCTTGGCATACAGAAGGTCCCTGGTTCAATCCCTAGCAACTTCAGTTAAAGGGATTGTCATATATGATGTTTCCTCAACCTGGGAGCTTGGAGACTTGCTGTCAGTCAGAGGAAACAATACTGTCCTTGACAGACTGACCTCGTCTGTCTTAGTCTAACACCGCTTTATGTGTGATATATATTGACTCCAAGTTAGTCAGTCCCCAGTATATGTATGTTTTGAAGCATTACAGAATAAGACTAACCACTATATTTTCAGAAGAAAATTTTGGGTTTTGGCATTCAGAGGGACTAAACCAAGCAGTTAGATGCATTTTGACAATTTAAAGTCCCTCAGTCCTTACTGATAACGCAAATCAGTGTTATGTGTACAACACAAACATCTAAAAGTTCTTCTATCATGACAGCAAAAATTAGTTGATTTCATGGCACGAGTCTTTATGTTATTTCTCAAATTCTGCTATATAATCTAGTTGTTGTTGTTATTGTTGTTGTTGATTTTAAACCACCCTCCACCAGAAAAACCGAGCTCAGGGCAGTGTACAACATAATATCATATAAACATAATTAAAAACAAATTAAAACCCATAAAACACAGCAGTAACCAAAAGTTGGCGTTACATTTTTTCCTAATGGTGCCACTGGCCTCAGGGGAGGCAAAAGGTAGGAGTGCCAGAAAGATTTATATTAGATTATGAGTTATGGTTTCTAATATTTCAAATTAGTAAATCAACTCTAAAATAGGCAAGATATGTCCATGGATCAAACAGTTCAGCTGGTGAAATTATGACTATGAAAGTCCCTAGGAACATAAGAATGCAATAGTAAGTTGTATTCTTTATAATTAAAAATAATTAAAAACAGTGGATTCAAGAAAATCCATCCAACTATGGGGCTATGGCTCAACAGTAAAGCACCTGCTTTGCAAGCAGAGGTCCCAGATGGAATTCCTGGCATCTCTAGTGAAAAAGAACAGATGACATGAAGACTTCTACCCATGACCCTGGATAGCAGTTGCCAATCCAAGTAGACAATCTTGACCTTGAGAGACCAATGGCCTGAGAAAGTATAAGTCACCTTCATGTAACATATTCATTTTGGAGTCACAGGCTTGAAACAAAGATTTGACCGCCTTAGCACAATTATGCTTGCATTGGGAAAGATAACCATTCACCCCCCGAGGACCCCTATGACACCCCCACTGAAGTTACACTTGAGAGTCCTCTGAGCCTCTGGAGCCAGTTTATGGGGCAGTGTCAGACTGGGGGAATCTGGTAATCTTCCCCTACATGAGCAGAAGTGTCTTCTGCTAATCCTGTAGGATCTTTAGATCCAAGCCACAAAATATCATGCTAGCTCGTGGTAACAAACCTTTTAACCGTCTTTTTAAAATGTGATTTTAAAAACCGTCTGATAATACGTTTAAATTTAAGGTATCCATTATATATACACAATAATGAAAAATATCCATGATAAGTTACATGCAGTAGTATATTTCAGTTAAAGAAGTTCATGTAAAGGTACATCAACATTTACAGTACAGTCCTAAGCAGAGTTACACCCATCTCAGTCCACTGAAGCCAATGGTCTTAGAAGGGTGTAACTCTGCTTAGGATTGCATTGTTAGTTTCCTGTCTATACTACAAATAATAAGAGTGTTTAGATTGGTAATATATATTGAACAATATACTTCGATAGCACAATGTGGTAAATTGCTTAAAAGGCAGCCGTATATGGCAAGCTCAAAAGACAGCTGAACTGACAGAGGCTTGGTTATGAAGAACCTATACAGGCTAAGTGCTACTACGTCCAAAATTGAAAATGTCTTGTGTTAATGTTACAGTGTAGAATTTAGGCGCTAAATTCAAAGAACAGTGAAGCCTTCAATACCAGGGACTTGATTTGTTTCTTGTAGAGTCCTGCATGTTTAAAGCCCACATATTTCGAAGTTTCTACAACTGAATGTATATATGCATCCAAGGTATACCAGAAACTATTAGAAACTAATAATCTTCTGTGGCAGCTAA
>NW_015177016.1:978594-981094 GCF_001447785.1 Gekko japonicus | reverse complement strand
CTTATTGGGATACATGATATAGGCAAATATTTCAGTACAAGTTTCATAAACGACAGCAAAACAAACAGCTATCTGTTAATACACTAAACAAAAGAAAGATTTCAGCAGGGTTGACTATCATATTTCCCACCTTTCCTTAAGAAACCAGTGCATTTCAGTGATTGTCTACTGCCTCCAACCACAATCTCAGTAGGCTTCACAAATATTTAGTCACACAATTTTCAAACTAATTATTCCAGAGCAGTCCCACTGAGGTTAATGGGGCAAGTCCTGAGCTGATTCTTTGTGGACTGCAGCAGTCAAGTAGTTTGTCTACATTCATAGTAGAAGCTTATGACAGACCTGGGGGGGGGGGGGAAGACTGGGCCTTTCTGCTGCGATCACACTCCTCCAGTTATATATAAAGTATTACCAAAAGTGGAAAAATAGTCAACAAACATTTCTTGCACAGAAAAAGACTTCCAGATTCTCACCCACTGATCACAAAGTAAGTACATCAGTCAAAGGTAAAGTTTGACAAGTTCATGCTGTGTATCAAACTGGTATGTTTAAGTGAAATAATTTCCATATTTTTAAAGTATAAAGAAGCCTAATAGGAAAAGGAAAATAATGTTTCCAATCTATATATCAGATCTACTATGACAATGTAGGTGAATAAAAGCAGGATGCTTACCAGTAACTGGTGATCTTCGAGTGGTCATCTGTGCATTCACACCCATGGGATCTAGTGTGCGCGCGCTGGATCAATCGGTGCTGTAGCAAGCTCTTTTAACAGGTTTTTGTGCCCAGTCCCTCAGGCATGCGCAGGAACCCCACTGCGCATGCCCAGAGGGATGGGCGCGGACATCCCGCCAGTTCCTTCAAACCGCCGCAAATCAACGCCTATTAAAAATGTAGAAGCTGACAGCAGCGGAGAAGGAGGGCGGTGGTGTGAATGCACAGATGACCACTCGAAGATCACCAGTTACTGGTAAGCAACCTGCTTATCTTCAACGTGGTCTCTGTGCTTCACACCCATGGCAGATTAGCGAGCAGTAGCCTACCTGGAGGAGGGTGCTGGCAGGTCTTTTACTGTGTAGCCGAAGACAGAATGTGACATCCCATGTTGGTGTTGGTGTTTGTACGGACGTCTAGGGCGTAGTGCCTGATGAAGGTGTTAGGAGTGGCCCAGGTAGTGGCTTTGCAAATGTCCGTTATTGGCACTCCTTGGAGGAAGGCAGTGGAAGTCGCGACAGCCCTGGTAGAGTGAGCCCTGATAGGGCCAGGTAATGGCTGTTTGGCGAGTAGGTAACATAGATGAATTAGACCTACAATCCACTTTGACAGGCGCTGGGCCATGATGCGAGTACCCAGACGTGCCGGAGCATACGAGATGAAAAGTTGTGAGTCCCGTCTAGTTGGGTGGGTTCTATTGAGATAGAACAGGAGAGCCCGCTTCACGTCCATGGTGTGTAATAATTTGTCCTCCGCTGATGTTGGATTTGGAAAGAAGTCAGGGAGGAAGACCTCCACCTGCAGGTGGAACTCTGACACCACCGTTGGCAGGAAGGAGATGTCCAGGACGAGGCGGACTCCGTCTGGCAGAAATGACAGGTAAGGTGTATCGTGTTGGAAAGCCAATATTTCTCCAACTCGCCTTGCCGATGTGATAGCAATTAAAAAGGCCGTTTTCCATGCGAGGAGTTTGAGGTCACATGTAGCAAGCGGCTCAAAGGGCTTCCTTGTGAGCTGGCGTAGAACTAGAGGAAGGTCCCAGGGAGCGACTGGAGTTTTGACAGAAGGGTAGAGGTGTAACAGACCTTTTAAAAATCATTTGGAAATCGGATGGGAAAACAAAGTGCATCCGTCAACTGGAACATGGTAGGCCGAGAGGGCGGTCAAATAAACTCTTAACGACGAATGGGAAAGTCCTGAGTCAGGTAAGGAGAGGGGGAATCGGAAAACTCTTTCAAGACCCACTGAGGAGGCTCGAGGGGCATCATTCCCAAGGGAAGAACAGAACCTTCGCCACTTATAATTATAAGACCTCCGCGTAGTAGGCTTCCTGGAATTCAAGAGGATGTTCACTACGCAGGAGGAGAAGCCGGTGATGTTATCTGCCATGCTGTCAGTTTCAACTGTGGTATGTCATGATGTAGGACGGGGGAGTCTAAGAGAAGGAGGAGGTCCTGAGCCGGAGGGAACTGATGGTATATCCCCTGTGATAACTCCAGGACCACTGAAAACCAAGGTTGTCTCGGCCACAATGGGGTTATTAAGATACAGTCCGCGGCGTCTTTGAGAATTTTGCAGACCACTCTCAGAAGCAGAGGTAAGGGGGGGAACAGGTAAAGACGTCCCGAGGACCAATGGTAAAGGAGACTGTCTCCCAGAGATTTTGCCTCCTCGACTGCAGAAGACACTTTTTGTTGTTTCTGGTTGCAAAGACATCGACTTGGGGAACTCCCCACTTGTGGAAGAGTGGGAGGAGGTATATTGGGTTCATTCCCCACTCGTGAAG
>NW_015177016.1:935280-977511 GCF_001447785.1 Gekko japonicus | reverse complement strand
TCGTGTGTCTGGAGACTGATGAGTTGGTGTACGCCTCTGCCAGGACCTCGACCAGGTGCGGGAACGGTATTGTTGTTTTGCAGAGGACGAGACTCCTAGAGCTCGAGAAGCTTTTATGCTTTTGTCTAACTCTTGTAGAGTAGTATCTGTGGTAGCATTGAAAAGCCCCAGGCCATCGAAAGGGAGATCTTCTACATAAGATCTAGTATCTATCGAGAGATTAGTGTTGCGGAGCCAGGAATGTCTTCTGAGAGCTATTGCAGAAGCCATTGTTCTTGAAGCCGCCTCGAGGACATGTTTAGTAGTGTTGAGCTGTTGTTTTGCCAACACCATGCCCTCTTTTTGTATGACTCTGGCTGCTTGAAGTTTGTCCTCTGGGAGGTGGCTGAGAATTTCAGAGAACCTTTCCCAAAGAGTATATTGATAGCGGTTCATACAGGCGAGGTAGTTAGTAGCCTTGACTCCCAATGCTCCTGTGGAGTAGAAGCGCCTGCCAAATGCATCTAATTTCTTTCCTTCCTTGTCAGAAGATGCGGAATGTGACCTCTTGGATTTGGAGGAAGATGTAATCACCACCGAGTTTGGCTGAGGGATCAGTGTAAGAAGTAAGGTTGTCGGATGGGGATACGGGTAAGTCCTCAGCGACATCCTGGTTTGGAGATGTATGGTCGGGAGAGATATGTGCTTCAGAAGCCTCCGTATCTGAGTCCTCCTCTATGAAGTCTGAGGAGTCATGCGGTATTTGGACCGAAGTGTCCTGTTGACAAGTTGTTTGGACGACAGGGATGACCAGGGTTGGAGTGACCGGAGGGTTGACAGGACGACTTGGTTCCACAGTATGGTGGGAAGGATCGACTATAGGAGGACGCGACAGAGATGCTGAAGGTCTCGACCTATGGGGCAATCTCGACCTATGAACGGAGTTGGACGAATAGCGATCCCAATCAGAATAGCCCGCCGGAGTCAACCACGGCATGGATGGAGGATATGCCCCGCATGGGTACCTCAACTGTCGTTGATCCCACAACATTGGGGGGGGCAGGAAGACTCTTGGGGAGCGACTTCTGGACCGTGGCTGTCTGGGAGACAAAGCAGCAGCTCGTCTGTGAGAGCCGTCCCTGTAGTCTCGGTCGTCGATATCGACAGATTGACCTTGCAGACGTGGAGGGTGACGCTGCGTGTCGCATGAAGTATATCGTTGCCGACGTGGATCGATGTCAGGAGCTTCCGATACCGTCAATGTCGACAAAGGGAAGAAGACGGAGAAGGCTCTGCATCCATTTGATGACTTAGGAGCTCTACCATTTCGATGTTGGAGTAAGGACGCCCCATTTGGTGAACAGGGGAGTCCAAAACATGGATGGTCGGTATCGATGGAGGGACTTGGGCTTCTGATATCGATACTGCCGTTGGAGTGGGAGGCACTTTAGGGGCATCACCCAGTGCAGACACCGCTTCCTTCCCCTTCTTCGCCACCTTCAGGGACTTGGAGGTGCCTTTCTTAGTGGACTTGTGATCCTTACTTGCCTTAGCCTTCTTTTTGACTGGCGTGGAAGCGGACGATTGTGCCTTCGATGTCAATAGCTTCAGCGTCGGGTGGTTGACATCAGAGGCAGGTCTCTATGCCGGAGCTGTCGATGTTGACAGTCTCTCCTCCATCGCTGAGGCAGGAGCAAGGGCCGATTCAAGCAGCGCCACTTTAAGGCGCGCAGCACAGTTTTTTCTCGTTTGGTTGGAGAAACGTGCACAGTGGCGACAGGACTCTGGCTGGTGAGACTCTCCAAGGCAAAAAATGCAGAGGGTATGGCGGTCGGGAGTTTGCTACCGCAACCCCTGCACCTATTAAAAAATCCCCACTTCTTCTCCATAAAAGAAAAGAAGATGAGGGAACGTTTGGGGGGGGGGCAGCCTGAAGGCCTGAGGTAAACTCCCCTCAACCAAAAGCAAATTTTTTAAAACTGTTTTTGAAGAAGAAACAAACAAAAAATAAAGAAAGAGAACTTAGGAAATAATTCCTAAGAGCTTTGAGGTGAGCTAACAGCGAACCAATCAGACCGACGAAGAAGAGGGCTACTCAACGCAGCGGTAAGAAAGGAACTGGTGGGATGTCCGCGCCCACCCCTCTGGGCATGCGCGGTGGGGTTCCTGCACATGCCCAAGGGACTGGGCGCAAAAATCCATTAAAAGAGCTTGCTACAGCACCGATCGATCCAGCGCGTGCGCACTAGATCCCATGGGTGTGAAGCACAGAGACCACGTCGAAGATTCTAGAGTTCTTTGATGTGAAAACAAATCAAATTTAAGAAAAAAGCTGCAGTCACACAAGCAGTTCACTCCAATATAGTTGCCTTACCTTTGTGGATTTAAAAAGCATGATCAGACAACAACATCTGCCTTCAATGACCCAGTCATTGGCACCTAGGTCCAGCCCATCCTGGAAGTGGAGTTTGCAGACACCGGGGAAAGTCCGGTCTTTACGTATGCCAGTGCTTCTACTTTGCTTTTCCCAATGTCTGAACCTCCTATCACAAACGGATGCCGGATGGGGAGTGTGGATGGTCACTTCTGTCTCAGTCATGGGTTTTTTCCCTGCCCGGTAAGGATGTACGCATAAGCACATATGAGCATAAACGACCCCCATTGCCAGCAAGGGCCGCACCCCTTGGTTGATGCGCTGGTAATGCAGATGCAAGACTGGTGCATGGAGGAACCACTTCAGGGTGTGCTGTTTAGTCACCCCTTCCCGCAACAATTTAAACCGCCGCACTGCCAGATCACGCCAAGCCTCCAGTGTGACTGCAGCCATAATCTTCAGTCAAACACTGGTATGCAACTTGCTTTCTTAGGAGAAAACAAAACAAATTACTGCACAGTTGTACAGCCTAGTTTGAGGGAAGCTGTTGCAGTACTATGAAAAGCCCAAAGCTTGACCTCACTCTCACATATTGAAACAGACAATGCCTCTGGAATGGTGACCCCAGGTTTCCCAGGTTTATATAAAGGAAAGTATAGAGATCATCTGTTTGAAAGTGACAGGTCCATAATTGAAGAATGACTACACAACGCATTTTTATATTGTGACTGCTATATGTGGCATTTCTTTCAAATTGCATTTCAAAGGACCTTGGGGTTCCTCAGTGAGAAGATAAGTAATGGTATATGTTTCCATGAAAATCACTATCATTGATAGGGGAGTGCCACCAATGATCTTTCCCTTCCTTATCACAGGGACTGGAGAGCACTGGATGTGTTGCAGACACATGCTGCTTTTATAAAGGGGTAGCACAGCTCACAGATGGCTAGCACTCTATGTGAAATGACTCTATACCCTGGAAAATGCCCCATCACCTGCAGCAGATATACAGGGGTTCTTCAGCGGTAAAGATAATATGGAAAGGGTTACATACAGATAGACATTATGAAACCATGGGAATAGTTTTTCTTATCTGGAATTTTATACAGCGTCCTTATCTCTGTTTAAAAAGTTGATCAAAGGTAGGATTATATGTCAGCTATACTGGGTTGGGATGTGGTACACATATCCTCCAGATGGAAGATTCACTACAACAAAGATGCCTCATATGGTTTCTAACAACTTCAGTGGCCATAGTGCTGGATCTTAGCTAGTTTTGGTGATGGTTCTAGCACCAATACACAATAGTGACAACAGAGGGAGATTTTGTATTCAGTGAGTCAGCAAGTCATGGAGAGATGTTGTTTCTCACTCACAGCTATCATTCACTATCCAAATTCAAAAGATGAGAATCAAGTTGATTCAAAGTTATAATATTAGACTTCTGTGGATCATGGAAGCCTACCAATCACGACAATAAAGTATTCAGGATCCTGGTAGAGATATCTGATTAAATTTCCAAATACTTGGCAAGACAAAAAGCAGTGACATAAGTAAACCTAAGACTTGTTTGCCAGAGTAGAAGAGATTGCTCATTACATAACATATCCCCACATACGTATACAGAAAGAAAACAGTGCCAAATCCAGAAAAAGATCCCCCACATTCTGATTCTTGATTCTGCAGTATTACTATTGAAAAACACTTTTGGCCTGATTTGGAGCTACTGAAGAGAAACAAACTAGGAACAGGAACTACCTGCAAGGCATATGGGAGAATAAGCTATTCAGTTCCAATGGGCAGAATAATTGGGAATAGCAGCAATGCAGCAGTCTTAATGCTAATCAATGAGTAATTTAAAATTTGAATGCAAATTTCTTTGTCCTAAAGTCATGAGTATCCTATGTCAGTCAGAGAGTCTGAAATTAAGAACAGTACACACTCATACTGTAAGCAAGCCTACCTATAGAAAAACCATGCCTGTCTGGTTAGGAAAAGATTGCAATTTATCTTTGATCACTAATTTGTCATCTATTTGGAAGCAGAGAGGAGAAAGATCATGTCAGACACATTGGATAGTATCCTACCACTCCACTTCTCTAAAGGTAGTTTGTTTGTGCAAGACGTGTTCCACTAATGGAGGAGTCTCTTGTATGGTGGGACATATCCTGTCACCACTGGTTCAGTGTGGTTTACAAAAACCAACATTCACTAGCTCAACAACTGTTGAAACAGAGACATTATAACCACATTTATAGATATTTAGCCATTATATATTTTCCTGATAACTGCATGTTGCCTAAATATACCCAGAAAGTAAATTTACATGGGGCATTTCATATCTGATATTCAGATGATCCAGTGCAACTGGTTAAGTTCTAGACCAGAGATCTCCAGTATAGTGCCCATAGGTGCCATGCCATATGCCAATACCATTTCTGCCACCCTGCCAAGTATTTTTAGAAAATGGGCAGGCACACACAAACAAAACCTTTATTGGCATGAAAGCACAAAACATCATGGAAATACGGGAAAATACTAAGATGCATCAGTCACTTACACTTGGCTATTCAAGCCTTGTCTTCTGATTGCATAATATAAAGATTTCTTGACATCAAAAGGCAAGAACTTAGGGAACGCGCAGCAGCAGATGCTCCCCAAGCAGGTTGTGGAGGTTTTTTTTTACTGCCCCTGAGGGCAGAATTTTATTAAATTTTATTACACATTACAATACAAAACTTAATAGACAAACTGACACATAAAACATTGACACATAACATTAATGGGGGTAGTGAATTTTCATAGATATTACATTAATTATGCCTCATCGCCAATATTATCAAGATTTATATAGTGTAAGTCTCGTTACAATTTTCTCTTGTTGGGTTAAATCCATATACTTTATCTTGTAAGTCATTGTCAATTGTATCTCCCTAAACATAGTTATTGTACCAGTTATAAAAGCATGTCCCAGTATTCTGGAATATAGAGTCCGAGAGACCTTTGACCAATAAAGTCAATTTATCCATTTCTGCTGCTTCTAGAACTTTGTTTATGTATTCTTGTCTCGCAGGAGTCTCAGGTGTCTTCCAGTATTTAGCATATAGAATTCTAGCTGCAGTGGTTAAATATACAATAAGATAGTGATCTTCTTTGTTAAGATCTATCGGTAAAATGTTCAACAGTAACACCTCCGGTATAAATGATATAACCGTGCCTAACACTTTTTGAATCATTTCATGGATCCATATCCAATTTTTTTTTTTGTTATTTCACAGTGCCACCCAGGTTGGGGACTTTTGACATGGGCTCTACTGTGAAGTATCTGTCAAGTTTAACGGCCCCATATCATCGCAGAGCATACATGCTTGCACGCTTTAATGTTCTGCCATCAGAGGTGCTTTTAGGGAGGTACCGCCAGATAACCATATGTAGACAGACTTTGTCCTTGCTCTCTAAAAGATATAGAATCCACTACACACACCATACTTCATTGCCCCCTCTATAGGGATATCCGATCTCGTTTTATTACTCCATTTCTAGAGGGTAAGAGCTGGCACTCTGATGACTCAATTGTTCACTTTCTTCTATTTAATTCTAATTGTGAAATGGGCAGGCCTTTCACACAGCAGGGCTACTCATTGGCCATTGAATATCTGATTAGCTGTGCACATTTTTTGAAAACATTGTTTTGGCAACAGCTGCCAACACAACACAAGGATCTTCACTGTGTGACTGAAGGTAACCTGTGTGAATGCAAGAATATGTTCATTTAAAAAGACATCCTGTTCAACAGAGCTTCTGCCTGAAATGTTGAAGAGTTACTATTAGAGTTATGCATAACCTTACTCCCTAACCTTTTGTGGTTGGCTCCACTACTTGTGGCAGCCATTTTGTGGTTGGCTCTGCCTCCTGCAGCACCCCTTTTGTAGTTGCAACCACCATCCTGTGTCAGCATTCCAAAGGCACCTGCTAGCTCAAAAATGTTGGGGATCCCTGTTCTAGAACTCCTTTGCATATTAGGCGACACACCCCTAATGTAGCCAATCTTCCAAGAGCTTACAGAGCTCTTACATAAAAGCTCTGATCAAAATTATGATTCCTGCCAACATTTATTTAAGTGTGCTAGGTAGACTATAATGAAATTTGGAAATATAAGAATTCAGGTCTAGCAATAGTATGTCCTGACCTGGATAGCCCGGGCTAGTCTTATCAGATCTCAGAAGCTAAGCGGGTTCGGCCATGGTCAGTATTTGGATGGAAGACCACCAAGGAAAATCAAGATTCCTATGCAGAGTCAGGAAATGGCATACCACCTCTGAACATCTCTTGCCTTGAAAACCCAGGGGGTTGTCATACGTTGGCTGTGATTTGATGGCAAAAAAGAAAAAAGAAAAGAAAAAGGTATTCCATTACCTCCAAATCCAGATCTGAACATTGTGCCTGGAGTGGAGACCATCTTGGGGGGGGGGGGGATGACACAGACACAGAGTGCTGGGAGGAATCAGGCCACAACTTTATTGATTATAGGTCTTGGTTACCCAATTGTTTGGGTAACCAAGGACAGAGGGCCAGTATTATGGCTGGAAGTAGTGGAAACTGCTATTCCTAGTCATCACCATCCTCCAGTGAGCATGGCCAGCCACAAAGTTGGCTGTCCTAAGCCCTGCACCCCTGTGTCCCTTAAGTGGCCTCCCCTTTTCATTATGCAGGGAGTCTACCCTGCACAACCTGTACTATGTTCCACAGCCAATGCCTAAACACCAGCAGTCAGTTGTGATGGTTATGCTCTTTGGTGTAGTGTTTACGAGTGGCACACTGTAATCTGGAGAACTGGGTTTGATTCCCCACTCCTCCACATGCATCCAGCTGGGTGACCTTGGGTCAGTCACAGTTCTCTCAAAGCTCTCTCAGCCCCATCTCACAGGGTGTCTGTTGTGGGGAGAGGAAGGGAAGGAGACTATAAGCCGCTCTGAGTGAAGGGCGGGGTACAAACCCAACTCTTGTTCTTCTAAACAAGGTCGGGGTGGAACCTTCAGACGGGCCTTCAGGGCCGGTGGTCCGACCATGGCACTACCTCTGTAGTGATCCGGTCCACCATCACCCCCGCCGTGAAGATCAAATCAAGCATGTGACCGGCCTGATGCATGGGAGCCAAGACGAGAGAGTCCCAGTGCCGCCATGGTCAACACCAAGTCCGTAGCCTGGCTGGAGGCCGCGTCCTCGGCATGGACGTTGAAGTCACCCAGGACAATCAGCCTAGGGTGCTCCAGAGCCCAGCCTGATACGGCCTCCAGCAGGGACGACAGGCTACTGGCCGGTGCATTAGGCAAGTCGGTACACCAACCAGATTGCCAAACTTTCATCAGCCCCCAGCATCAAGCCGACACACTCAATGCCCGCGATCTCCGCTGACGGAAGCGCCGAAGGAGTAAGCCTCCCAAATTAAGACAATAGAAAAAAGAGAGGTTTTCTTTGTAAACATAGAGTAAGAGAAAATTTTGTAATTGTACTTATATTTGTTCAACTGTTGTTTAGATAGTCTGAGGGCTTCTGTTTGGATAACTTTGGCCAGAGATTTCTTGTCATCAAGAAGTTATTCTTGATTAGGGGTGATCTTCTCCCATAGAAAGATTTGGTACCAAGTGCTGGCTTTTATGTTTAGATTTTTATTTGTGCTTCTTTGGTGGTAGTCCCAAAGAAGACCTGACTGTGGCCCATTCTGGTGTCCCAGAACATTTACGGTTCAGGTTGGACCTTGTAACTGACTGGACTGAAATGACCAACGGAGGGTGGGAAATGCGGTCGGGTATTGGTTTGGGGGCTGAAAAGACAGGTTGCTCAACTGAGGCATATGTTTTGGCTGCTGGGTTAACAGATGCGGATAAAGCCTTCTTCCATAAGGCGGCCTTGAGTCAGAAGGCATGGTCTGCACAGGCCTTCGAGGTAAATTGCTGGCCAGTCTTACATGCCACTACGTTGTGGTTTTCCCCAAGGCACAGAAGACAGATGGAGTGCTCATCCATATGAGTCATCTTTGTTGAGCAAGAGAAATGTTTAATAGAGACTTCTTTTTTGACAAACAGAGAGGAGCTAAGAACATTTTTCTCAAGGCAGCAGCAAAGACAGAACTGAGGGGGGAGAGG
This sequence comes from Gekko japonicus, assembly GCF_001447785.1. Taxonomy (NCBI): domain Eukaryota; kingdom Metazoa; phylum Chordata; class Lepidosauria; order Squamata; family Gekkonidae; genus Gekko; species Gekko japonicus. Next base: position 969,012 of record NW_015177016.1, on the reverse strand, counting down.
GCTCCCACCCTGGAGCATGTGACCGTTAGGTGGGAAAATGACCCAAACAGCTCTGATTGGGAGGGGGGCCCTCTTGTGCTGTTACTAGGCTAGCTAAAAATCTTCTGGCGGCTGGCCTGCACACATGCGCAACCCCATGTGGGACTGCACAGAACAGTGATTAAAATATTGATAATAAACCACAAGAACAGCACTGTCTTGTGACCATATAATAAAGTTTATAGCATTCTATTTTTTGTATATAAGTTTACCAAGTTATAAAGTATTGGGGTGTTGGAAAAGATTTTAAGTTATTTCTCCTTTTGAGAAGTTTCTGCTGGAGATTTTTTATTACTTACTATAGAAAGAAGGGAAAATCAATTCAATAACGTTTAAATTATAGGTAACCAGATATTTTTACACCTATAAAACATGAATAGTTTTGTAATGTTTACTTGCTTCAAGAATGGAAGCATCAAAGAGATACGAATTAAAATTTACTATACTTCTGGTAATATTGACTCCACTCTGAGAACTGTTCTCACTAATTTTTTATAATCCCAGACTATGCTTCAAACTCTCATTCTTTTAAAAATACTTGCAGAATAATGTGTGCATCTGTTCTGTGTGCACACATGCATATGTGTACTGTTATAGAGTCCAAAGTAACTATGAACACACAAAACTGGTTAAAAGTCTTTATAAGTTGACTGTATAGCATTTTACAAGTTAGTATAAGTACCATCACTTTCTACATGAGGAAAGTTGGGTAGAATAATTATTCATCGGACACTGAATTTATATAATTCATAAACCAGACAACTCCTTTCTCATATTTGCTTTCTCAAGAGCAAAACAATGGGTGGATCCCATAATCTATGAGTGCAAGGATTGGGGATCTTTTCCTTGTTCCTCTTCCTCGAGTAGTCCTTTCTGAACCCAAGAAAGTGAACAAATAACCACATGGGTCAGGCTGTTGTTATTAAGCAAATGAGATTGGCCAGAACATTTTTGGCACCTTGTTTATCTCCTACACAAAATTGTGCTGAGCTCAACCAACATCCCACCATGCTTATAGTAGCTAAGATTCAAATTAATGTCAACTCGTGCGCTAAGGGAACACTCTCCATATAACTCCCTGGTTGCATAGCCAAAAAGCAGCTGACTTAGGCTAACTCCCTTCAACAACAGAGGCTTCAAAATGGTCGCCGAATTTTCCTGCCCATTTCATTTTTTCAAAAATTCTATTTAAAAAAGGAACCAAAACCTCAAGTTTTTACTTTTTAAATTTCAAACAAACACTCCTAACTCTGGTGTGAATTGCTGCCAACAAGTGGCCTACCAAACCTTGGAGTATGTTAACCCTGGCTCCGACTGTGACTAGCACTATTACTGGCTTCATATCTCAGTCACAACCTGTCTGTTGAGAGTTGTTTTATAATATTCGCAGTGCCACCTGTACTTTTAGGTCTTTTTAAAAAATAGATTCACTTTTCAGATGAAAACTTGGACATTTCCAAATACTGAATGAATATAAAACAAAAACATTATTAGCTGTAACATGTTAAAATAGACTTTTTAAAATAATAAAACAAAAAATGTGTTTTTGGATTCTGCAGGTACTTCATAGAGAAGATTCCATCAGGGTTCGGTTTCATAATATTCCAACAATTTGCTACAAAAATTTGATTTAAAAAGTGCAATACAGATATTAAACCCAGTTTGCATATGAAAATCTTTGTATGATTATAATTGTAATAAATTATGTTCTCTCACACACTCTCTCTCTCATTGGTCCCAGCATTTAACTCAGTTTTGATTACACTGGGTGGTCTCCCATCAGGCTTCAATGATCAGTCTCTCTCTCTCTCTCTCTCTCTCTCTCTCTCTCTGGCCTTCTAGGGGAATTCCTATCAACTGTGTTCTTATTTGACAACTTTATTAGACTACAACATACAAAGGTAGCATTTTAGTGCATCTCCATAGCACGGATACCCTTTTTTCAAGTAACCATACTTTTACAGTTGTCTCAGAACAAATAATTATACAAACACTTCAGCTTTTATACACAATAATAAGGTTGAAATGAAGAGAAATTTCACATTATGTGAGGGTCAGGGCTTGGTTTTCATGTTCTGACTCAAAAAAATCAATCTGGGATTGATTTTTGTGTATATATCGTTATTGTCAGAGGATTAATTGATGAATTTTTCATTTGATGAGTCAGGTGGAATAGGCTCCAAGGCACATAGTGAGAAGAATTCTAATTTGCTCTGCTTCTTGGCAAAAATCAACAAAACAATCAATTGTTATACTTCATCATAATTTATTTGAATCAGAACATCTCAAAATACAAGAGCAGTCACGTTAATGAATACCTAAAAATGAATAGCAATGCCTGACTGAGCTGTGCTAGTTTTAAAATATTATTTTATTCAAAGATCTTTTTAGAAACCCCTTTACATTCTTGAATTTTTTATCACTGTAACTTTTAGACAGCCAGACTCTAGAGAACCCAAATCTGGATTAATGAAACGTATGTGTCAGCTTACTGCATCTGCTACAAAATTATTTAAATTAACAGCAATGCAGAAAATGGATGAGACCTGGATACATGTTCTTACGCAATGCGGGTCATGTGAGGAGGTTGTCCTAAATCTGCTCCCGAATTATTCACTCATTCTGCCAAAACACACCAGGACATAGGAAATTTTTTGATGAAACAAGAACAAAACCTAAATGATTTTGTTGCCTTTTGTAGAATATACAGATATGTTCCCAATATGGTTGATCCTAGCACCAGGAAACATTCTTCTATAGAATTTTATTGAGGTGATAGATGCATTTCTGATCTGTATTTTTATTGTCTAAGCAAATCTTTGTGATTCAATCACAAAGAAAGGTGGGTAAGGAAACTGTAGCACTTCAACAATGATTTCTGTCACTTGTTTTATTTCTCATTTTGATTCAGCCTCCCTTTTAATCCACCCATTATATTTACTGCTATTATATTTTGTAATACTTATATACCTTGCTTGAAAAATAAAAGTCTACCTAGTATATTTTTACCACGCCCTTCCTCCACAAAGCTTGGGATACATGATTTCCCCTTCCCCATTTTAGCCTCATAATAATGTAAGTTAAGTTAAACGTGACTGGCCCAAAGTCATCAGTGTAGAGCATGGCCAGATGGTCCAGCACCCTAACCACTATACCATATTGGCTATAAGTATTGTAAAAGAAAACAAGAATAGAAGAGCCGGTACGTGACTATCAACAGTAAGACCTTGACCTTGCAGGATTACGTTGAGGGTCAAAATGTGGACCTGGCATGTGTGACTGAGACCTGGGTACAGGAGGGCAAGACTGTTGCCCTGAATCAGCTGACACCCCCTCCCCAGGTTTCTTGGACCTTCATCTGTCCCGGACCAATGGGTGGGGGAGTGGCAATGCTGATCCATGAGGCTTTTTCCTTCAGGGCACTCCCCGCAACAAAAATAGCCAGCATTGAATGTGTAGGCCTAGTGTGGAATGCTGCAGAGAGTTTGGCTATCTGGCTGGTGTACTGACTGCCTAATGCACCAGTGGAGCACCTTAGACTTTTAGTCTTTGATGACTTTAATGTCTATGCGGATGATGCAGCCTCCTTCCAGGCCAGGGACCCAGTGTTATCCATGACAGTACTGGGACTCTCCCAATTTGTATCGGCACACACACACCAAGCAGGCCACACGCTGGACATTGTTTTGGGGATGGGGATAGTCTTACAGGGCTCTTTTTGTAGAAAAAGCCCAGCAGACACTCATAGCATAATAGGCCACACCTAATAGGTCAAAAAATCTTGCCTGAACCAATATCTTATGTCCAACAATTATTCCCACACTGAATTGGAATCAATTCCTAAAGGTTCCTATGCAAATCAACATGCCTTCCTGTGGAACTAGAATGCTGAATATGAATTTTTAGGGTTGCCAACCTACATGTGGGGTCTGGAGATCTCCTGGAATTACAACTGAGCTCCAAACTACAGAGATCAGGTCAATGGCTGCTTTGGAAAGTGGAGTCCATGGCATTATGCCATGCTTAGGTCCCTCCTTCCCCCAAACCCCACCTTCCTCAGGCTCCACTCCCAAATCTCCAGGGATTTCCCTGGAGTTGGCAACCCTAGTTCACTGGCAGAACAACCCTAGGTTTGTGGATGTACTTGACGGGAGTAGTTTGTGGACTGTGCACCAAAGGAACCAATCCAACAAATTTTTATTCAAGGTATAAGATTTCATGTGCCACCCACAATTCATCAGATGGAAGCAGTGTGCATGCACACAAAAGCTTATACCTTGAATGAAACTTTGGACTCCAACTTTGTTCTGCTGCTTCAGACCAACACGGCTAACCACCTGAATAATTACACTATAATATTTTTTACAAGCAATTATGTACCGGTGGAGTGGTTGCCATGCAGAGTCTGTCCCACAGGTAAAATGATCCTGTGAAAAACAGGTTGCTTACCTGTAACTGATGATCTTTGAGGGGTCATCTGTGCAGTACCACATATGGGTTGGGTGCCTGCGCATGACCTCAATCGGAGAAACTTCTAGTGCTTTGTCTCAGAAAACCTTTGGCCGGCTCTCTTCCCGCCCTGAGGAGCAGGCACGTACTGCGCATTCCTGGAGCGGGGGAGAGAGCCGCCTCCCACTCAGTTTCTTTGACTGCCACAGGTAAGTCCCATCAATCCAAGAGAGGAGATCAGGAGATGCCAGCAGCGGGGAAGGCCAGGTGGGATTGTGGTACTGCACAGATGACCACTCGAAGATTATCAGTTACAGGTAAGCAACCTGTTTATCTTCGTCGTTGTCTCTGTGCAGTCCCACACATGGGTGATTACAAGAGCTAAACCAGTTGGAGGAGGGAGGTGGCAGCTGAAAAAGACAAGAATACTGGTTAAGACACAGCATCCTGAATGAAAAAAACACCCAATGGTCCTACCTGAGGAGGCAGCAGGTTCAAGCGAATAGAGATTGCAGCACCGCCTGGCCGAACACAGCATGCCTTAGAGCTCGGACGTCAAGCGCATAGTGGGTCACAAAGGTCGATGCCGAGGACCATGTAGCGGCAACGCAGACGTCTTCCAGCGGGACACCAGCCAGGAAAGCAGTAGACGTCGAGATTGCCTGTGTAGAGTGGGCAGTAACACAGGTAGGAGTGGGTAGAAGATGGTAGAAGTCACCTATTTTGACAAAGCGTTGAAAAGAAATTGGCTCTCCCAGTTTAGGGGGGCCATAGGCAAGGAACAGCCTAGGAGACTTACGGATAGGCTGAGTCCTAGATAAATAAAAAGAGAGCGCTCTGCACACGTCGAGACAGCGCAAGGCTCTCTAAGGTGCGTCAGTCGGGTTTGGAAAGAAAGTAGGTAAGACAGATGACTGAGACAGGTGAAAGGCAGAAACGACTTTAGGGAGGAAAGAAGGATCTGGTCTAAGGACAACCTTCTCCCTATGAAAAATTCTATAGGGGGGAATCAGCCCTAAAGGAAGCTAGTTCCCCTACTCGGCGAGAAGTCGTTATTGCTATAAGGAAGGTCGTCTTCCACGAGAGGGGCTGCAGATCAATCATAGTCATGGGCTCGAACAGCTTAGACATCAGTTGAGTGAGGACGAGTGACAGACTCCATGCAGGCACCAGGGGCTTTATAGGGGGACAGAGCCCAAGGAGACCTTTAAGGAACGACTTTGTGAGATGGTGGGGAAAAAATGTAGATCCCTGTATCAAGGGATGGTAGGCAGAGATGGCCACTAAGTGGACCTTTAAAGACGAGTATGCAAGGCCAGTGTTTTTCAATGAAACAACGTAAGAAAAAATCTCACAGAGAGACGACTGGATGGGATCGAAGGAGTGATCAGAGGCATACGACTGGAACCTCTTCCACTTCAAAGAGTAAGTGGCACAGGTAGAGGGCTTCCTGGCATTCAGGAAAACTTTGGACACTTCTGGCGGGAAGTCTAGTGCAGGATCTTCCAGGCCGTCAATCTGAAGAAGCCCGTGTCTGGGTGCAATATCCTTCCTCGAGCCCAAGAGAGATCAGGGATGACAGGCAGCGGCTGGACCGTCTGATTGGAAAGACGAAAGAGGTGCGGAAACCAGACTTGGCATGGCCACCAGGGAGTGACAAGGATACAGGATGTGGCATCGGCCACAATTTTCTGAATAACTCAGGAGATCAGAGGGAATGGAGGAAAGAAGTAAAATAGGGTTCCTTTCGATGTGTGGAGAAAGGCATCCCCGAGCGAGTGAGCGGACAGAGGACCTCTGCTGAAAAAGAGGCGACAACAGGTATTGTCTGCAGTCGCAAAGCCATCGATGACAGGGTGACCGAACTCGAGAAAGACAGGTCTCAGGTCTCAAAGCTGAGTGGACCTCAGCTCAATTGACCAGCATCGATGTTTTGAACACCCGGAATGTGTATGGCAGAGAGTGTGATGGGATGGTAGAGACACCAATGCAACAGATCAATGGCTGACTTGCAGAGACAAAGTGAGGCAGTTCCTCCTTGCTTGTTTATGTAATAAACAGTAGTGATGTTGTTGGAGGCAACTTGAACGACTCGACCTTGGAGTATCGGGAGGAAGGAGCGGAGAGCGAGATGAGCAGCACGCAGCTCCAGCAGATTGATATGAAGGGAGGTCTCACGACGAGACCAGGTCCCCTGTGCTGAAAGCATTCCGCAATGGGCTCCCCAACCCCAGAAGGATGCATTGGTGGATAGCGACACGTGCAGAGGAGGATGCCGAAAGGGCATGCCGGAGAGGAGGTTCTGTGGATGAGACCACCAGGCGAGGGAGTCGATGGCAAGGGGCGGGATTGACAGGATTCTGTGCCACGGGCTGTGGAGAGGGTCAAAGGCACGAAGCAGCCACAGTTGGAGGGGATTCATCCTCAACCTGGCATGACGGACGACGAAGACAGTAGACTGACGGACGACGAAGACAGTAGACGCAAAGTGCCCCAGGAGCCTCATGACAGACCGAGCAGACTGCTGGGGGGAGGTCTGGAACCGTGACACCAAGGACAGTATGTCAGAGGCCATCGAGTTCGGGAGAAAGGCAGTCTCAAGGTTGGTATCGAGCCGAACCCCGAGAAATTGAAGGACCTGGACAGGGCAGAGAGATGACTTGGAGAGGTTGACACATATCAGGGCACGAAGGAGAGACAGGGTCACCTGGACATCGTGGAGGAGCTGGTCCTGTGTAGCGGCTACGAGAAGCCAGTCGTCAATATAGGGATACAAGGCAATCCCATGACGATGAAGGTCTGCAGCCACGACAGCCATCAGTTTGGTAAAAACCCTCAGGGCAGTGCAAAGTCTGAACGGGAGGACTCGATATTGGTAGTGTGCGCTTCCAACAGCGAAACGCAGGAACTTTCGATGCTGGGGACGGATAGTGACATGGAAATACTCATCCTGGAGATTGATGGACGCAAGCCATGCATCCATGGGAATCAGTGGGAGAATGGATTGCAAGGTCACCATTCGAAATTTGCGGAATTGAACGTCTCAATTTAGATCTCAAAGATCCATAATGGCCCTGAAACCTCTGTTCCTCTTCAGAACCAGAAAATACTTGGAGTAGAAGCCTAGAGTCCGTTGTTCCTCCAGCACGACCTCAATGGCACCCTTGGCCAGAAGCGCAGAAATTTAGATATGGAGGATCGGATCGGGGTGTGTGTGGGTGATGACAAAGTGAAGTAGGTCAGGAGGCGAAACGAACTCTATGGCATACCCGACCCATAGGATGGTAAGAACCCAGGAAGCAGTGGAAATTCCTTCCCACGTTGGCAGAAAGGGGAAGAGTCGGGTCCGGATGGGAAGGGTTTATGACGGAGGAGACAGCAGGTGATCAAAGCGGTCAAACGGACTGCTTTGGCTGAGACTTTTTAGGAGCCTGTTGGCGTTGTCTGTTAGACTGACGGGAGTCGTAGAGCTTCCTCCTCCAGTGGGAGGTAGACACAGGAGACAGTTGGCGCTTGGAATAGAATGGCTTCCAAGAGCGGTAACGAGATCGAGGCGTCGAGGTCCCTAGATTTCGAGCCGGCTTTCGACTATCAACAACTTTTAAGGCTTCGTCACTGGTAGAGTGGAAGAGACCTTCGCCATCAAAAGGGAGGTCCTCGATCCGGAATTTCACATCCTGCTGAAGGGAGGTGCCTCGGAGCCAAGCGTGATGACGTAAGGCCACCAAAGAAACAAGGACCTTCGAGGAGCAGGTAACAGCGTGACGGACAGAGTTGATCTCCTGTTTAGAGATCGTACAGATTTCCAACAAGGCCCCGAACAGGGTAGGACGCTGCCCCTCTGGAACAAAGTCCAATACTGGACACACAGCAGTAGCCACATTAAAAGCATAGGCAGACAGATACGACAAATAGGTCTGAATGTGCATATTCATGGAGGCAAAAGAGTACATCTTTTTGGCAATAACATCAACTTTATGACCCTCATGGTCCAGGGGGGCCGATTGTCAGACCGGTTGCTTCGACTTCGAAGAGGAGTGGACAACCATCGAATTCAGAGGAGGCTGATGAAAAAGAAACTTCCCCAAGGACTCTGGGACCTTATAGAAGTTGTCATAACACTTCAATACTGGGGGACCAGATGCCGAATGGGCCCAGGATTCCTTCAGAGCCGACAGGTGCACCGGGAGCATAGGCAGGATGGTGGAAGGTGGAAGGTCTGCTTGAACCAATTTATGGACCACATCTGTCACTGCGGGAGACTCAGTAGAGCCTTGGACCTGCAGAGCAGCAGCCATTCTGGTGTTGAGAAATGGACTAATTTATGGTTTTATATCTGCTTACACACACAACACATGGACTGTGCACACATCTGTATACCATGGGCCAGAGCAAGCTGTTTGCATCACCTACTGTGAGAGCCTTCACATAGGGAACACTTGCCTGCATTTTATGTTAATGTAGCTTGCACACATTCAGCTCAAAGGCTCATGGGAAGAAGTACATGTTAGCCATTGTGAGCAGAGACAACAACCAAGAAGGAGAAATTCCCCCATTACTGAAGAGATGAGATGTCACGCAGAACATGGACCTGATCTGCATTTGAATTGCAGTTTCCTGTTGATGGTATCTTGTTCGCCTGGGAAAGCCAAGATTCATCTGTACTTCAGAGGATACAAGAAGCTGAGGCTTCACACCTGGCCAGATGGTATTCCATGAGACAGAGTGTAGTATTTCAAATATTGACCCAACCCATTGAATACCCCTGCTATCATCCGGAGCTCTCGAGATCTAGGGATGCCCCGAAGAGTTCTCCCTTAGAACCTCGGTATCATCCGCCTCCTGATGACCATGAGCAAGCTGACGTTTCTCAACCTTTGAGATCGCCTTCCCCAATGTCTCTCTTAGACCGGTTGGAATCTGGTGATCTTGATCCTCATGCTCTACACGTCGATGATGAGCCTCGACGCTCGGGCTCCATTTCCCCCACTGAGGGCCCGAAAGCTTATATGGATCTTGTGACCAGTGTTACGCCAACTGCTTTATTTACAGCAGTCACTCATATCGATTTTGATAGATGCACTGAGATAGGGAATGAAGGATTCCTAACAGTATGTCAGGACCCACAGCAACAATGAAGTACACACTTGCAGGAAGGTTTTACTTTATTTGAAGCTATAGATGCATGGACAGGAACACTGTTAGGAATGACAGGTAAACTATGCGCATGGAAGGTTATAGTACGTTCGTATCAGCTACATCCAATTACTATGGTTCCCGCGCACGCCATGAGGCTTGAGAACCAACTGCTACCCAAAGCAAAACAGGTACGAGCTTCCCACGGCTCATCCTGACTAAAGCCAAAGCAATGATCCCATCGTCTCCTCCAGCGGCCTTGAAAGATACCCGGTGCAGTAGAACGGCAATTAAGCGCAGGGGAAGGAATGCGCATGAATAAAAGGGAAAGAAAATAAAACTTGGCAGTTTGCTGACACTGAGGCAAATATGGAGAGCAGCAGTAATGAGGTGTGAACATGAAGGCGGTCGAAGAAGAACTGAGTGGGAGGCAGCTCTCTCCCTCGCTCTGGGCATGCGCAGTACATGCCTGCTCCCCAGGGCGGGAAGAGAGCCCGCCAAATGTTTTCTGAGGCAAAGCTCTAGAAGCTTCTCCAATCAAGGTCATGTGCAGGCGCCCAATCCATGTGTGGGATTGCACAGAGACCACGATGAAGATCAGGTGGGCTTCACCACATCAAAGTATCACTACCATCACAATATCACCAATTGTTGGAAGTCAACTCCTCAGAAGCAGAAATCTCTCTTATTAGGATGTTTAAGAACATCAACTTTGCTGGCCCATTAAAGGCAGATGTCAGCCCAGTGGCAGGAGAAGAGGGACAATCATCTTCTTCAAAAACTCTGTCCACTTTTTAATTTTCACAAAACAGGCAATCTCCAAAGTGCTGCTAACCATGTTCATTTTTTGTTACAACATGTTTTGTTACATTCTCTGCAGATGTCCCCCAAAGTCCCCCATGCAACAGTCAAATGTTCTGCCAACACACACAACAATGAAACTACTTTTTCAGATGTTTTCTCTTGCATGGCAGTTAGCACCAAACGACTTTAATACAAACTTTAGACACACATATATTTGTGAGCCATTCCCAACAAGACACGCCGCCTAGGCTCGGGTTGCGAGTTCCAGTCATGCGTTTCCCTTCCCTTCGCCAGTCCCCCCCCCAAAGCCATCAACCGTGCAATCCTAAATAGGGTTACACCTTTCTGCATCAGTGAGGATGTGACTGTGTTTAGGACTACATTGTAAAATTGCAAGAATAAAACTTTTCTAGTTTAGTGCAATTTTGATTCTCAGGACCAAAGTCCTCCTATACATTATTTCAGAAACCTTCCCTCTAAGCTGTGGAGTCTTGTGAGCTACTGGCATTAAAGTTGTGAGTGAGCAATTTGGCTACTGCATAGATTAGTCTGCTCTGGAGCCATCCTTCCTGAGCTAAGACAAAAATGTGTGAGCCGGAGGCTACAAAACTGAGCTAGCTCACACTAACTCAGCTTAGAGGGAACAGTGGACATGTGGTGTGATGTATATTCCTGTGCTTTGGGGACACAAGGCACCTCACCACTTACCCTTTTTGCGATATTAAAATGATACTGATGTAGGGTGGTTGTGCCTTGATAGGTAGTACTAGTTGGAGGGCTCCTGCACAGCTGGCTTGCAGCTCGTGGAAGAGCCTCTGGTCCCAGATTCAATCCCTGGCAGCATCTCCAGTTCTCCAGTTCAAAGGACCAGTCAGTGGGTGATGTGGAAGACCCCTGCCCGTGACCTTGGAGAGCCACTGTCAGTCTGAGCAGACAATACTGGCCTTGATGGTGTGATTTAATATCAGCCGGCTTTGTGTGTGCTTGCGTTTTCAGTGACACCCCCCCCCCTGAATTTTATGTAGGACTTTTTTTAAGTCCTTGGAAATCGTCCCTCATTTTCCCCAGAGCCCCTCCTGAGTGACAGCAAGGAAAGGGCCAAGAGCTGCCTGCCTGTCCCAACAGCCCGATGACTGAGGCAAGGGTGGGGCTGCAAACCTCCAGGCGCTGCTCACCAGGCAACAGAGATCACTCCCCCTGCGCTGGGAGAAAGCGGCTGTTTTCCGTGGGGGTGCTGCATCCCAGTGAGGTTCCTCCCCTCCCCGGAGCCTGCCCTCCCCAGCCTCCAACCCCCAATCTCCAGGATTTCCCCAGCCTGGAGCTGGCAACCCTAAGCAAGGGCACTCTGCTCCAGCCAAGGGGGCGCTTCAGGGCAACATGAGGAGGAAGGGACAGAAGGGACGCCCCACCCCCTCCTGGATGCTGTTGCTGCTGCGCCCTCCAGCCTCCGGCTCACAGGTACTGGAGCCAGCAGGCCGCGAGGGAGCCTGAGTGTGGCATTGTTACTGCAGCGAACGGGTGAGCGCTGGAGCCCCGTCACAGGGGGCACTGCTCTCTCCACAGGTGGACCAGCACTCTTGAGCGCTGGTTGGAAAACCAGTGGGGCGGACGAAGGAAAGAGGCACACATGGTGTGGGGGAGAAGCGGTGGCTAGAAAAGGACCCGCTGCCGAGAGCTGACCCTGGACCCAGAGGGAACCCTCCCGACACGAAACTCACCCAGACGTGGTCCGAGGCCAATGAAGGAGGAGGTGGGACGACACAAGGGTGGCGGAGAACCCTAGCAGTCACTCCAGAGGATGATGGAGATGTAGCAGCCGGCCCAATAGGGCCGGGAGAGCATACAGAGAGAGCCAGGCCCCGCTCACGAAGGGCGCTGTGGGGTGGCAACTCCCCACGGAGATGAAACCTGGGCCAGCAGAGCGACAATGATGAGCCAGCAGGGAAGCAAGGCCAGGGGCACCTGGGCAGGGGAGAGGGAGGGACAGAAAGGGGCAGGCTTGGAAGCCAGCTGGAACACCGTTCCAGGGCATTCCGGCCCGAAAATAGCCCTGGGGATAAATGTGAATCTGATAGCTATTGATGCAGTGCCATGGTCAGATCACTTTGCTCCGAAGGTCTGCCTAAGCTGATTTATACTTGCTTGCAGAGCTTAATGGATTCAATTGGTTTTCAAAACACTCTGCGGGATTCGATGCCCCTTGGCATTTCATTGGATGAGTTGGTGGAGGGCTGGCATAGCTGGCACTCAGAAGCCATCAACAAAATTGCCCCCCAGCGCCCTCTTCGCTCTCACTCCAAATCAGCTCCTTGGTATACCTTGAAGCTGCAGAGGATGAAGCAAAAGCTAAGACAGATAAAAAGTGCCGGCATACTCGTGACGAAGCTGCAAGAACATCTTATAGGATGTTTATGAAAGCCTATGAAATGGCAATGAAGGCCACTAAGAAGGAATTCTATGCGGCCTCCATTGTGTCTGCCAGCTCTTACCCAGCCCAGTTATTTAGAACAATTAGATCATTAGCCTCCCTACCGCAAGGGAAACAAAATAATAAGAAATTGGCTACCGGCTGTGAGGTATTTGCAAACTATTTCGTGGACAAAGTCTTCTCACTCCGCCATGACTTACAAGCCAGAGTTGAAACAGTAAGTGAACTGGAAGCCCTTGACCATCTTTCAGTCCAGGGTCAGGGCCCTGCAGGATTTATTACAATTCCACAGAGCCTGCAAAATGGAGGTGTTCCACCAGGCTTTTAGCTGAGGCAGTGGATGTCCAAATGATACTGGCCTTCCCTGCTCAACTAGATCAATCTGCTCCATCTGCCTTAGGGTACTGTCTACACCAGGGGTGTCAAATTCATTTGTTACAAGGGCTGGATCTGATATAAATAGGACTTTGTCGGGCCAGGCCATATGTGTCATAAAATATAATGCCAGGTAGTGAAGATATTAACTTTATAAGGGACACGGACAAACACAATTAAAGGGTTTTTTTAACTTAAAATACAAACATGCTTAAAACAATAACACTCTTGCCATATTTTATTTAACAATATTTGATAAATGACACTTCACAACACCCCCCCCCCAAAAAAAGACGCCTACCTAAAATGGAAAGATGGGGGATAGTGGGATTTGGCAATACAATTTTTAAAATAAAACATCAAGAAAAAGTACAAGGATCACAGCAGAAACGAAAAAATAAAAGCTAAAAATATAAAATGCTCTGAGCCTAGGAAAACATGAAATGGCTGGGCATTGCAAGCTTCCCTCCCCCCCCACACACAGTCTACTCAGAGTGGCAGTGGCTCTCCAGTGTAAAGTCCCCCTTTGGCTGTGGGTTCCCACATTAGAGTACTCACTCAGGCACTCATTCTCAGGTCCATTCAGCAAAGGCAAGCTGGCTCAAAACATCAGCCCTTTATTTGCAAGTAAACAAATTCAACTGGCATACAAACACTGGAAACTGAAACTCCACTCCATTAAAATACATTGCAGCTCAAACAAAGTTGCAAAGAAAATCAGAATGGATTTTCCATTAAGGTTTCTGGGCCCAGCTGGACTACTCTGGGACTGGAATGACAGCCCCCAGAGTTGAATTCCATTCTAAGAAAGCAGCTGCTACTCTCAGGGACTGTCATTCCACTCTGGGGGCTGCCATTCCAGTCCCAGAGTAGTCCAGTCCTTATGACTTGAGACAAACACTAAGAAATAGGCTGCAGTCAACTCATCCTCCAGATTATGCAAATGTTTTTCAATCCAGCCTATTTAACTGCAAATGGGGATTCGATGCCTTCATCAGGACTGCAAATGGGGAATTTGGGAGTCCCCATTTGCAGTCCTGATGAAGGCATCGAAAACTCATTGAATAATCTGGAGGATGAGTTGACTGCAGCCTATTTCTTCTTGGATGTACTTGCTGATCGCAACGTACTTTATATTGTCTATCTTAAGTCTTAAGAAGCGGATTTACTTGCTTTATGGACATTTGAAGATCATGTTTTTCAATCCATTGAAATTGTGTAATTGGAATCGTGAAGTCTTTCTTCTGGGAGTGTCAAGTAGTAAATGTTAGATATTGCTTTAAATCTCCAGCCTATTTATTGTATTCCATGTATTGAATACTGTTGTATATTTGAGAAATATTTGGAGCCTTATGTGATGTTAAGTCATGCATGACTTCTAGAAACCAGTCTCACGCACCTACAGAGAGCCTCAAGGATCACAACAGCTTGTTGATCCAGAACTGGATGCAGCAAGCACAGGATCAGGGGAATCTGAAGGTAATTTTTAAAGAAGTCCTTCAAGCTAGGCGGCTGCAGAAGCATCAGTTCTGTGTAACAGATCTTAAGATGTCAATGTCTCTATGACGGCCCCATCCACTTCCCTCCCTCAGAGGCAACATTTCCCCTCCGTTTTTCTTTCTGGAGCACTCTTCCCTGTACCGTGCCCCAACCCCTTAGACCTCACCTAGAGTATTGTGTTCAGTTTTGGGCACCACAATTTTAAAAGGATATAGACAATGTCCAGAGGAGGGCAACGAAGATGGTGAGGCGTCTGGAGAACAAGTCCTATGAGGAAATGTTGAATGAGCTGGGTATGTTTAGCCTGGAGAGGAGACAACTGAGAGGTGATATGATAACCATCTTCAAGTACTTGAAGGGCTGTCATATAGAGGATGGTGCAGAGTTGTCTTCTGTTGCCCCAGAAGGTCGGACCAGAACCAATGGGTTGAAATTAAATCAGAAGAATTTTCAGCTAAACATTAGGAAGAACTTCCTGACAGTTGGAGCGGTTCCTCAGTGGAACAGCCTTCCTTGGAAGATGGTGGTCTCTCCTTCTTTGGAGGTTTTCAAACAGAAGCTAGATGGCCATCTGGCAGCAATGCTGATTCTGTGAACTTAGACAAACCATAAGAGTGAGGGCAGGAAAGGCTGCATCAATGCTGAATTCTTGTGGCCCTTTTTTACATGCTCAGGAAAATGCTGATTGCCACTTTGGGGTCAGGAAGCAATTTTCTCCAGGCCAGTTTGGCTGGAGATCATGGAGGTTTTTTGTCATCTTCTGGGCATGGAACAGCAGTCACTGGGGGTGTGGAGGGGGAGGCATTTCAGAATTTCCTGCATTGTGCAGGGGGTTGGACTAGATGACCCTAGTGGTCCCTTCCAACTCTGATTCTATGATTCTCTTGGAACAAAAGTACCCATCTTGAGTTTTTAACTGTCGCTTAAGGTTTCTACAGGTAGTTTCTAACCACATCAGACCAGGGATCTCTGCACTCTTCGGAGATAACTCCCCGTTTGACTGGGTATGGAAATTCTTCTCTCTTTAGAAGATCTATCCCCTTTCCTTGACCCGAATGGGAGTCTCTGTCTAACTACTCACTGGTCCTTGCCAAGTTTCCCTAGTTCTCCTGTCTGTGTTAAACTGCTCTCAGTCAGGGCTGAATTCCAAAACTGTCAGTACTCGATTCTTCTCAACTAGGGCTGAAACCAGACTCAGTTCTCCTCAGTATTCAGTTCAGATGTTTTTCTCTGCTCAACTGATGCTAATTAATCAGATTGCTTGGAGCAACCTGTCACTCAAGGCTCTCTGGCTCTGTGAAGAATTAACCCTTCACAGTCTTTTGTCTGTTTACACAGCACTTCTAAGTTTTTAAAAGTGCAGTCCATCACAGCATCCATTTGATGGTTCTTTGGGTTGACAGAGACCTTCATTAATAGGCTGCCAAAGTTTCTAATGATCTGCTGGAACTCAGAGTATGTCACATCCGGTCAGATTGTAGTACCATCTGCCAGCTGATTATCATTCTGCATTCTGACTCTGAAAGCCAAAAAAGCCAGTGTGATTGCCCAGAGATCAAGCTTCTGTACACTCATGCATCAAAAGATCTTTACTTTCCTGGAATAGTCACAAACATCTGTAGCTCAATTAATTTTGTGTAATCAAAAAGGCAAGAGTAGCCTCTACAGGAACTTGTGTAAATTTTCATTCACGAGACACCCAGAGGAAGAACCAGATCTATTGGGATTGTCTGGTAACAGCTGCATGATCCTGCACAAGCACAATTCTCTGTTGTAATTTTGTCACTAGGAACACGCGATCCCATTTACTTAGCCATGTAAACCAAGTGCTATAACAGGCAAAGAACAATTATCTTTTGATTAGGACGCTATACTCCTTCAATCATTAACCAATCAACATTAAATTGTCATATAAAGAACACTTGTGTATATATCTGAGACCATAACAGCCTGTCATATCTTATAACCTCAGAAGCTCTTTCTCTGAGGCAGATGCAGAGTCATCAGGACCCCTGCAGTCTGCAGTACTAAGCAGAGGGAGGGCAGGAGACCACTGAACAATCCACCAAAGGGAGCCATTCATTAGCTCCCTGGATCTTTGCAGCCTGATAGCCAGTGCTAAGGGTATACAACAAGAACTTCTGTGGAGAGAGAGAACAGCCCCAACATTACTTTGAACAACTTCTCACACTGGTTGGACAGCTCACTGCAGCCCTGCTGAAAATACTACTGCTTATGCTGATTTCCCTGCCTCGCTGATTTCCTCCCCCTTCTGTCCTCCCCCTTTGAAGCTTGAGGCTGCTGAAGTTCCCAGCTCCCTCTGTCTTGTCTTTGCCTGCTTTGGCAGGAGGCTCTTCTGGGCTTGCAGGGTTACAAAGCAAATACAGAATGGATTTTTCTATTAAGGTCTCTGCACCCAGAAAGACTACTCTGGGATTGTTTCCAGCAATAGAAACAGTGCTCTGGGAATGGAATGATATCTCCCAGAGTAGAATGATGGTCCTTAGCAATAGAATCTGTGTTCTGGGACTGGAATGACAGGGCACAGAGTGGAATACTCTGGGGAGTAGTAGCAGCATTTTGAGAATGGAATTCCACTCTGGGGGCCCTCATTCCAATCCCAGGGTAGTGTATCTGGGCACAGAGACCTTAATGGGAAATCCATTTCACATTTTCTTTCAACTTTGTCTGTGCTGCAATGTATTTCAATGGAGTGGAGCTCAAGAAGTTTCAATTTCCAGTGTTTGTATAGTTGCAGCTTTTGCTTGAGGGAGCTCTCTCCTTGCAAATACAGGGTTGATGTTTTGAGCCAGCTTGTCTCTGCTGAATGGACCTGAGAATGAGTGCTTGAGTGAGTACTCTAACCTGGGAGCCCACAGCCAAAGGGGAACATTACACTGGAGAGCCACTTCCAATCTGAGTAGGCCTTGGGGGGAGGGGAGAAGCTTGCAATGCTCAGCCATTTTATGTTCCTATACTCAGAGCATTTTATATTTTTAGTTTATATTTTTAGTTTTTGCTGCGACCTTTATGCTTTTTCTTGATGTTTTAGTTTTAAAATTGCATTGCCAAACCCCACTATTCCTCAACCTTTCCATTTTAGGCAGACATCTTTTTTTTGGGGGGGGGAGTTTGGAAGGTGTCATTTATCAAAGACTGTCAAATAAACAAAATATCACAAGACTTTTGAGCATATTTGTATTTTAAGTAAAAATATATTTAATTGTGTTTGTATCTTTTATAGAGTTTATATCTCTGCTACCTGGCATTACATTTTATGACACACATGGCCTGGCCCCACAAAGTCCCATTTATGTCAGATCCGGCCCTCATAACAAATGAGTTCAACACCCCTCATTTATAGAATTTGGGCCACCTGGCTCTAGTGTTGCTGTGATAAAACCCAGAGATTACTATCAAAAATGCCTTTGGGCATAAGAAAATTTGCAAGAACCTTCTGTGAATTTCCCAGATCAGAATGAGAGGAGTCTCTGACAAATCTTTTTTTAAATTTTTTTATTATTATTAACAAACTTAAAACACTGAACACTAGTATAAAATATAGGTAATCAATTGAGGCAATATACATACAATAGGAAGAATAAATATAACTAGGTACCCTTTTAACTATAAAGAGTTCAGAAATGGTGAAGTAGTTTCAGGAAACTAGAAAGCTCTGGTCTCTGACAAATCTAAGGAATTGAAGGAATCTCCATGATGAAACTTTACTATGACAGATCAAAGTACCTTTATGCAGATGTATCTTTTCTTATTAAACTGAGTAAATCATAGCATTCAACAACACTTTTTCTGACACAGAATAAGTTACTGAAAGGTACTGGTACAGAAAAGAGGGAATAAGCTCTGCTATTTAAAGGTTCAACATATTTATTTATTTATTTATTTATTATTAAATTTATATCCCGCCCTCCCCCGTGGGTTGCACAACTTTCTATAGACAATATGATCTGATAAAACAACCTCTGGAGACATGACACATGCAGAGTATAACCTTCCCTTACCTAGAATGTGGAGGCGAAAGATAATGGATGTAAAGCTGGCCAGTGTTTCAAGTTTGCTACAGATGCAACCACCTGAAAAATGAGCATAGCCCATAACAATTATTAAAGGGTATATTTCTCCTCCATTAGATAAGACCAGCTCTGCTGGCTGCAAAAAAAAAGGGGGGGGGGGTCTGCTGAGCTTTAGTGAGTGAGGAAATCCAAGTTTCTGTTGAAGCTATCTCCTGATAAATCCTAATTCAGCACTTTTGTGTTGGAGTCTCCCTTTGAGGTTTTTCTTGGAGGAGGATAGTGATCTTAAGATCTGCAACAGTATATCCTCAAAGATTAAAATATTCACCCAGTAGTTTCTGAATCTTGCCATTTTTTATGTCAGATTTGTGTAGATTTATTCTGTTCTGTAGGGACTGATTTGTTTCCCTGATATAGATAGCAGAAGAGCACTGTTGTCATACGATAGCATATATTAAATTGGAGGATTAATGTCACAGCTCTACGTAAAAAAACCTTCAAGGGGAGCAACTGGATTGTAAAAAGTGTCAATGTAGAAAGTGAAGTCTGCCTCACAAAATCTTATGCCACACTAAGTTTTCTTAGTCTTTAAGGTGCCACTAGACTTCTGCTTTATCTTGCTGCAGGAGACTAAAATGGCTAACCCACTGGAATTTCATATGAGTGCTGAGCTACACCAAAGAACAACAAGAAAGCCTAGGTCACTAAAAATGGCTGTTGACAGAGAAAGGCTTATTGTACTCTGTGTGATGTAAGAAACTGAGGTGCTTGAACCCTTCTCCCTTTAATAATTGTCCTCCCCTGGTCTTTCCTCACTAGCCAGCTTCATGGTAATTGAGTGAATAACATGGCACAGACCACAACCCTAAGTGGTTTGCCAATACTGGAGTGGTTTGCCCCCAACTGATATTTGAGTTCTGATAAAAAGTTTCTTGCCCTGTTTCTTCCTGCATGAATGCTCAAGATGGGAAGAAGCTACTGTGGTCACCAGCATGACTTCCAGAGGGAAGGTTTTGGCTTGCTGCTGCTTCTTTCCTGCCCAGGCATAGCACAAATGGTGTGAAATCAGAGAAGTGCTGTTTTGGGGTACCCCGAAACTCATTCCCAGCCATGGAGGGGACAGCAGAACAGCCTATGTAATTTAAGGGTGGCTGCCTTCATATTTTCCTATGCCTTGTTAAACTTGCTGGAATGGTAGCAAAGCAAATGAGTGCCTTCGGCATCAGCCGCTGTGTTACCTTGGTAAGGAGGGCAGGACAGACACAGTGTCTCATTTGGAACAAGGGAGGAGAACTTCAAGGCTTTTGCAACTGCCTTCTATGCTGTCCTGGTCTAGGAAGGAAAAGGAGGTCCTCACAGAGAGAAGAAACAAGGATTCTTCCTTTCACCCCTCTTTTTTCAAAACTGTTTCTTTTCTAGGGAAAGGAAAGATATAGCTTTAGATGAATGTTGGAGCGCTACAAAAATCCTGCTTCCTGTCTTATTACAGGCTTTGTATGACAAGGTAAGGATATTCTTGTGGTTAAGTCAGAAGGTTTTGGGGTTTTTTTGTTTTTTTCATATGTGCATGTGTGTGCATGTGTATGTGTGCTCCTGGAAGTCATGGCGACTTCTGTTGACTGACTGTGTGCGCACCTGGAAGTCACTGAGACCTCTGGTAGATGACCCCCTACTGGGGGCTTGGAGGATATTCAGAGAGGTGGCTGAGTAAAGCCTGTCCCTGCCTCCCGACTGCTGGTATTCCAAGGTCTCCCATCCAAGTACTTGCCAGAGTCAACCCTGCTTAGCTTCCAAGATCTGACAAGATCGGGCTTGCCTGGACTATCCAGGTCAGGGTGTAATGTCAGAAGTTGGCGCCTATGTTCCAACCTGGGGACATTATGCCAAAGGAAAAAGTTCTTCTCTAGCCACTGGGAGAGAAACTTCCAAGAGCCCAAATAAAGAGGTGAAATTAAAAAGAAGATAGCATGTGTGTATATAGCTCGGTATGAATTCAGCTTTCACTCAGAGCCAATGTATGAAAATACACTGCCCATGTTAACAGCATCTCTTAGTTAAAGCAGGTTTCTCTATTTAACTTCTGATCTGAATAGGGTAGTCACTTCAATAAATATATTCCACAAACTACCTGGATTATAGGTCAGCCATTTGATACATTTGTCATACAGGGTTAATAATGTATTACAGTAGTCAGGGTTACTGTGCTATTCAGTTTCCACTGGCATTAACGTGGCTCCTTGTATCTGCATATCTACTTTCTGCTCATAAATTGCTGTTTTCTTACAGTGAAACTGGATTAGCAAAGAGGTGAGATTTAATAGATTTTCTTGGGCTGAGATTTCTGCAACAAAGGCCCTGACCAATATCCTAGCCAATCTCGCTTTCAAGAAAGGCAGAATATGGGGCAAAGTCTCAATTCCTGAAAAACAGGGAGGAGAGTAGACCTATCTATAAAATGAGGATAGCACACACAAAACCCCCCCACCAAAAACAATCAGCTTAAACTGTAGAAAAATGTATTTAAGTTAAACATTAGAGGGAAAATGTTTCATTTAGCACAGCTCTTCAATGAAATTAACTCACCAGGATGCTATACTATCTATTTCCTTTGAGATTTTTCAAGAAAAGGCTAAACAAATGTAACTCTATGATTTTTCAGGAACAGATAGCTGGTGTTAGAACCAGAGGGTAGACTGGATTGCTGGAATGTACAAAGTCTATAGTGCAGCCGTATGAAGAAGATCTGAAGATCATCCTACAGGGGGACATCTGAAGGACTGGTAGTTAGTATAGCTAGATTAGGGACTGCCCACAATTTCAAATTATGTTCTTCCTGTCTCCTGATTGGCTCATCTGGAGACTTTTCCTGTTCCCGTAGAGCTTCCTGGTGTTCTTTGTTCCTTTTACAGCAGTTAGACTGGTTAGTTTAGGCTTTCTCTCTGTATGTTCTGTAACAGTTTGTTCTGCTATAATAAACCTACTTGTTTTTCTCTAAAAAGTCAGTGCTCTGCTTCCTTTGAATATTTAAACTCTGCCAACATGGATGACCCACAGAGTTGCTTTCAACTCTATGATTCTATGACTTCAGGCCACTGGCACAACTAGAAACTATGAGAGGAGAGGGTTAGGCAGTTCTAAAATGACAAGGAAGCTATGTCATCTCTTTATTTCTTTTTCTTTTTTTAATAAACATTTTATTTATTTTTTGCAAGAACAATGTATAACAACATAACGATGAACAAGTCCAATAAAATTAAATAACTGCAACTTTAGACAAACATTTTCCTAACAATGTGTTAATTATACAGAAGAATTGACTGTTGGAGCTTTACATTCCCTATGAAGTTAAAGAATCCATCCACTCTTGATAAAATTGTAATATTTTGTGTTACATTGTTGTTGAACATTTTCCAGTATATAGACTGCTTTTTCTAAAACCGGTGACCATCTAGAGTAGAAGGATTGGAGGTTGAGGGAAGGATCAGAGTTTGATAATTTGTCAGAAATTCTGTCCATCAGCAGGTGATCCCATACCTTCATGAACCATGTTTTAAGTGGTAAGGGAAATGAGTTTTTCCAATTGAGCGCTATTGTTGTTTTTGCTGTGGATAGTAAGAGGGTAAACAATTCCTTGCGACTTTTAGAGATGGGGGTCTCTTTCCAGTAATTCAATAGTATTATGTCAGGGTTTTCGGGAATTTCATGACCCATTAATGATTTGATTTCACTAAGAACTTGTTTCCAGAAAGATCTTACTATTTTGCATTCCCACCAACAATGTATGTATGATCCTATAGAGCCACAGTTTTTCCTAGTTTAGGGTTCATTGGATGTAATTTTAATGGGGTTACATACCACCTAGTTAGCAGTTTAAAGTTTTGTTGTTTTATATTCATAGATTTCGAAGTCGAAGCATAGGAGGACCACACTGCTTCCCATTTGGATGTGGGGATGTCGGCGGCAAGATCTGCAGACCAGGAGGATATGTAGGATGGTAAGTTGGTGGGATCAGGTTTTATAAGAGATTTATATATATTTGAGATTGCCCATTTTCTTGCATCATTTGGTAATAATAGAAATTTTTCGAATTCAGTATGTGGTCACTTGCAAGTCTTCTGTAGTGCGGGAGTAATTTAGATCAATAAACTTAAAGCGAACATGTTAATGTAAAGACTTAAATTGAAAATATTTCATACTTTTCCTTCTGTAAATTAAAGTGGTTACTTCACCACTGTAAGTAGGTAACATAAAAATTTTCCTTAATAGATTTAACCTTGAAAATAAATTGGGTTTACTTCCCATGTTAGGTTAGCTTCACCATAGAACAATTAAGTTAACATAAATGCATTACCACAGGGAGAAAAAAACGTAAAAGCGAAAAGAGGGGGGGAAAGGGAGGGACCTTTCCTTTTGTAAATTAAATAGGTTACTTCACCCTTATAAGTTGTTAACAAAGATTATGCATAATAGAAATAACCTAGAAAATAAAATAGGTTTTCTCCCCATGTTAGGTTAACGTCACCTTAGAACAATAAATATAACATAAATGCATTGCCACAGAGACAACATTTTAAGAAAAAAAGGTTTGCTGGCTGGTATAAAACACTTTAAAACAACCTACGGAGGGTAAGTCCAGTTAGTGTGGTACTCTACTTGGGGGGGGGGAGTTTGATATGTTATAGTAAAGTGATCTACGGATCAACGTGGAAGAAAAACGTATCTGAAGGTAAGATTGTTCCTGTTCATGTCGCCGCTCCTCTTATGGCCCGGGACCAGCACAGTGCAAATTGATAAGGTTGGTTGTCTAAGTCGCCATTGGAAGGTGCCTTTGGGAGATCATGGACAATTTCGAAGGCGTTGAGAAGTTTGAGGCCACTTGAATAGTCATGAGCGAAGTAACACATGCCTTGGTGACTGCCCATAAGCTCACTAGGTGACATCCATCTGAAGCGATATTCGTGTTCCAGCAGCTTAGAAGTGATGGGGTTGAGATTTTTTCTGTGTTGTAGCGTCTCAGTTGAGTTGTTGAGGTAAGTGAAGCCGCCTTCTTCTCTGGATTTTCTTATAATTGCGTCTCTCGTTCTGCTGTCGGGGAAAGTGGCCACTATATCGCGAGGAATCGTTTCAGAGCATTTTGTAATCAGGCCGGTGCAGTAGGCAATGTCAATCAGGGGGGCAACATTGTCGTCTAGATTTAATTCTTTTGAGAGCCAGGATGCCAGGAATATTTTTACTTGTGACTCACCCTCCGATTTCTCCGGAATCCCTCTGAATTTGAGATTCCGCTCCCTTAGTTTATTTTCTAGCACCATTATTTTGTTTCTTGACCAATCCTCAGCGGATTGAAGGCATTGAATATCTTCTTGTGCCGTCGTAGCTGTTTCCAGCATGTCTTCTGCTGCCTGTGAGATCTCCGTTAAGGTTTCGGTGATTGCCTTAAGATCGTTTGTGAGAGGTTGAATTGCTGTACGTATTTGTAGAACAATGTTTTCCTCTAGCTTCCATATCACTTGAAGAAAGTCATGGCGGGAAAGAGCTGTAGCATCTTCTTCTCTGGATTCTGCTCTGTCCGCTATTTTGTAAGGTTGAGTTGAATCGCGGCCTAAAGATTTTTTGCTTTCTCCTTTGGTGAAATAGATACTGTTTGAGGTGACCCTTGAGTCTTCTTGGGCTTTATGTGGATTGTTCTGCCCATAATTCAGAGTCGTGCTGAGTCGATATTGCTGGTTATTTGAATGTTTTGCAAGGAAGGAGGGAGAGCCGAGCAGCAACGTGGCTACCATGATCGGTCACGACGCCCCACCCCAAAATTAGTTGTGCGTATACCACTTATTTCAACAAATTTCTGTGTTTTTTGTGGGGGGGCATTTTTGCATTTTGTGTGTGCGCACATTCCCGTGCCTAGAAGTCATGGTGACCTCTGCCGAATCCTACTGGCGCATGGAGGACTTTCAGAGAAGTGGCTTGATAGCCTGCCTCTGGCCTCCCGGCCCTGGTATTCTCTGGAGGTCTCCCATCCAAATACTTGCTAGGGTCGGCCCTGTTTAGCTTCTGAGATCTGACAAGATCGGACTTGCCTGGGCTAGCCAGGTCAGGGCTATCTCTTTATTTCTAAGACCTAAACTGATTCTGTCAAGCATACGTCAGATAAACAGGTTTAGAAAGCTTAAACTTTTAAAGTTGTATGTTGCCTTGAATACTGTTGTAGAATAGCAGTATAAACATTTTATAAATAAATAAAAAATATGGGCTACGGTGAGACTTCTGAGTTTTTGCTCCTTGCTGCCATGTGAGCAGAGAGATGGAGATAATTATTATCTCTTTTAAGAGAGTTTGTCTCAGACAAACAGATCATTGTTCCACTGACTATAGAACTTTCCCACCAGAGGAAAGTTCCACCATCAGCATAACGGAGGTGTGGGATACAACCGGTTACATTTTTTCAACTTAGTATAAAAAAATTATGAAACCATTCTGAACACTGAAATGAGAAAATGTGTTTTACTGTCAGTCATTTCTTCATCCTAGCCACAGATTTGTAGGAGTGAAAGCCTTCAACATGACTCATGAACTACACAATGTAGAAATATCCCACAAGGGCAGATATTGCTTTAAAATAAATAGGATTCTGAGTTAAACATACTACATTTCTTCATTCTAAAGGAGCCCATCATTTACAGTCAAACTGCAGCAAACCTTCATATGCCCTTCTGCCTATTTCTCTAAAACATTGTACAATGGCCATTTTCAAAACATACATGAGACTTCAAAAACCTATATTCTTTAATCAGAATCGATTGTCACCAAATTTGAAGAATCTCTTGTTCCATCCCCTTCCAGTGAAGCATAGTGTTTTGCAGTGATAACTACATTATTGTCTCAACAGTTTAAATTTTTAGTTATTTTTATAAAAGTTGTATATACCAGTGTTTCAAATAAACAATTATGAGGCATTCTTATTTCCTACTCTGCAAAGGCAAAGTATGTAGATCTTTTTGTGCCTCTGTGTGATTGTGTGTAATAACTCTTCCTTCTCCAGTCCATGACACTGAACCTGATAGCATGCCACCATTTTGAAAGAGGCAACCTATCTAACCTCTGGGGAGGAAAGGTTCCTCCCAGGCCCGAAGGGATAACACTGTGTTAGGCTTCTGAAACCAAAATAACAATCTTATGGCACCTTAAAGACTACTGTTATTTAGCAGGATTACGGTAATTTAAGACTGCCCTAATCAATCTTCTTGCAGTGCCTAACAAAGACCACTAGAAGACACTAGTACATGGATACTCTTCCTCTGACCTTCCATCCAACATTCATTTCCCCTTATCCCTCTCCCTCATCACTAGCATATCAATTTAAAGTTGTACATATGCCAAAACCTGGAATCTGTTAATTTTAGTTTGCTGGCAATATACACAAGCTACATGGACATATGCAGTTGTTTGGTAGAAATCAAGCTGTCCATCTAATGGAAACACATTTATATAGACAAAAGGAGATGCTATTAAACACATCTTGCTGACTTATGGAAATCACTACCATTGTATGCAGGAAAAGATGCTGCACTAGATGGATCCTTGGTCTGATCCAGAAAGACAGGTGATTACAGCACTTCTACTGTACTATACCCCATCATAAACAGGGATAACTGGTTTCCACCTTTGGAATTTTGTACCTCTGATGTACTGGACAAAGGAAAACAGCCACCAAGCCACCACCACCCAAACTTATTCTCTGCCACTGAAAGGAGTACAGTACTAGTAGCCATATATATACAGGTGGAATGCCAACCAAGTCCCAAAGAGCCTCAAGACCCCTATTGTCAAGGACTCTCTTCTTAGAGAGTTAAAATAATCAAATTGCACAAAATGAAAGCAGGTAAGATCATGGCATCTGGCCCCATCACTCCTTGGCAAATAGACGGGGAAGTCATGGAAGTAGTGACAGAATTCATGCTCCTGGGATCCACGATCACTGCAGATGGTCGGTGACTGCAGCCATGAAATTAAAAGACACCTGCCAATTTAAACCACTACCAAAATTAGTCCTTTGCTCCTTTGTTTTTAATTCAGTCAAGTTCCCCTCATAACCAGTCATCTTCTCAGCAGACCCATGTAGCTCTATCAAAGACTGGATTTTTTTCTAGCCCCAAAGTCAAACCCCAGTGGTCCAGAAGACCAACAATATAGAAAGGGCTCTTTCACCCAGCGATTTGGATCCAGCCTGCCCTCAGGTTCAACAGCAATTTTGATCTGAGTACCCTTTGGAACCAGGCAGATACTTCTCCTTTCCCAAGGATAGTCTTCCGTCCACAGTCTTCAAGGAATCTTATACCACGGGGACCCCACCCCAACTTCTCATTAGACTGGCAAAGTATATTTTACCTTCTTTTTATTCCTCTCTAGACAGCAACTGGGTCATGGTGGCTCAGAGGTTAAGATGCTGAACTGCAGACTGGAAAGCCTGTAGTTTGGCAGTTCGAGACCCTAGTGCCACGTGAGAGAGTGAGCTCCCGTCTCTGTCCCCAGCTCCTGCCAGCCTAGCTGGGTGTAAATTACATTCTGCTGGACCAACTGATTAGTTTTGACTTTGCTCTATCCCTGCACTTTTTTTTTATGCTGTCCCTTTTGTTCTAAATAAAAGTATATGGTTTAAAAGTCCTTCACCTCTTTCCATTCCTGAGAAACACAGTACCAAGTCTGACCCATTTATATACTAGCTTAAGGTCCCAAAATGAGGACATGGACTGCTGTAGATGCAGGTTGTACCTCTGTACTGGGAGTTGTTTGCAAAACCGTGGTAGGTAATACATGCCTATATCCCTTCTTTCCACACTGTAAATTCCATTTCATTATAAGATGTTACACATACTAAATAGTATTTTGTATTCCTTTATTTTTCCTTACGACTATATGGGAAAGAAATCCTAAACTGGATAAAGTATTTTACTTCTATATATATGCTGTATGTGCACTGGTCATCTTAGCCAGACCCGCGATCTATACCAGCAAAGAACCTGCATCTCTGTGACTAACTGCACGAGGTGGCCGTATTAAGTCAGTTGACTGCATTCAATGTTTTAATACCTTGCTGAAGAATAAGAGGAAGCAAAAAGAAAGAGATGCCGCACAGTGCCTCTGGGGTTTATCAGTACTACCTGCAGTGCTCCCAAACCTTGTTGGTCCATGGTCAAAAACGTTAATTAAGTCAGAACTATATGTACTAGACACCATAAAAGTTGACATCAGTCTGAGCATGGATCAACTCAAAGAAACAGTACAAGATCGGAAAACATGGTGAGAGCTGGCCCATAGAATTGCCAAGAGTCAGACATGACTGAATGGCTAACAACAACAACACATGTACTAATACACTGGGTTTGAATCTAATTGTAGGAATGTATCACTGTGGAAAGCAAACTGAGCCTGACACGGGTATGTATGTGTGTTACGTGCCTTCAAGTTGCTTCTGACTTCAGGCAACCCTAAGAAATAATGATCTCCAAAACATCCTACCATTAACAGCCTTGCTCAGGTACAGGTATGAAAATGTCTCTATTCATTTCCCTTCCTGATATTCAGCCTCTGCTTTTTTCCTCCAGAGAGGAAAAGAACAGTGCAAAAGCTACACTGAGCTCTGCTCCTTTTCCTTGCAATTCCCCCACCCACGCACACCAGCAGCAGCTTCTCTGCAGAGAGCTGTCTGAGAAAGTGACCTCTGAGACCACCAGTCTAATCGGCACTAGCTCTGGGACTCTCTCAGCAGCTTCTGGCTTTTACTTTAGCCAAACTCCTCCCAACAGTCCCTCATGCTCCATGAATTCTTCTTGAGCCAAGGCCTGAGCTTGTATCTTAAAAACCCTACTACCAGCTGACAGTGCTCTCAGAGGTTTGCTAGTAATTGAGAAATGGTAATGGGCTAGACCAGTGATGGTGAACCTTTCAGAGACCGAGTGCCCAAACTGCAACCCAAAAACCCACTTATGTATCGCAAAGTACCAACACGGCAATTTAATCTGAATACTGAGGTTTTAGTTTAGAAAAAACAACTCATAACATTAACACCTTTTGTCTTAAAAGAAAAACACAATAACAGAGCTTTCAATGATACAAACACTATCTGTTTTTGCTATACTCATTTCGAAACTTGGAGTCTACAAAAACAAAAAATTAAAAAAAATATGAAGCACCCAATACAAATCTATCCCTATACCAAAAATATAGCTAACACTAAAGAAATGGATATTCCCTGAATCAACAGCTTTTGGCCTGCTCTGAGAAAGGCATCCGAGTGCATTTCCTACCTTTGATTCACCTCCACTGTACATGCACTGGACCTACTTCTTGGGGAATTTGCATAAATAAGATGAAGTGGAGGTATAGCGCACATTTCCCATACACAGGAGGCGTGCAGACCTCTATCATCCAGACAAGCTCTCATTTTCCCATTAGCAGGAGCCCAGGTTGGTTCCTATGGACAGTAGCCAATACAAAGTTCCCCCTGACAATCCCAGATCACTGCTACTCACAAGGAATACTCCCACTGTTGCCCCCCCCAAGCACCAAGAATACAGAGCATCACTTGTCCCAGACATAAGAACATAAGAGAAGCCAATAGCTCAAGCCTTTATTCAATATCCACACTGTGCACAGAAACAGAACTGGGACCAAAGAATGTGTGTTAACCAGAACATGCAGAGCGCCAAGAATCTGTAGCTACTGTTGAAGACGTTTGGGCAATTTGTCCCCAAATGAATTCAAATCCAATCCTCAAACCTAAAGCAAGCTAAAGATGTTTCTTATGCATTGCCAAGGCTATGTTGTCCTTCTGAAGCAGTTGCTCTATTACTGCAAACAGACACACACACTCCAATACCAAGACTGTTGTTATTTCTATTGTGGCATCACCAAACATTGTGGACCAATTTAAACTTGACAAAGACCTCTACCTCAAGGATGTACAATCAAGTGCTAAGCTCACTGTCCTTCCATCTATCCTCAAAGAGCAGCATCCCAAAAGCTCCACAGCCTCCCCTTGACATTCCAGAAAGCCTGTGCAGCCTAGTGGTTAGTGCTAGATTAGAACCTGTAAATCTACACCACAAAGTTTACTAGGTGACCCTTGGAACAGTCTCCTCTGTCAGCCTCACCTACCACGCAGGACTGTTGTGAAAAGAAGGAACAGGTTTATCAGCGAGAGCTCCTTGGAGAAAGGATGAGATTAAAAGAAAGCGTTTTGAGCCAACCAACCAAAAAAACAAGCAAAACAAATGCCCGTCTTCTGGTGCACCTGTTCGCTGAAGCAAGAATAGCAAACTCTTCAAGAGACAGAAGCATGGGTGACTTAGCTACTGAGGAATACAGTTTCCTTTTCACATTTTACGAGAGTATGGTCATTCCACAGCAAGACCCATGCAATTCCTCTTACAGCCATCAACCAAAACTGCGTGCAAGTTCTTTGGCAAAAGTCTGCACACTCGGGGTTGTGCCGTTTTGGTGGGCATGGTGCGAATTTTGCTCTTTCTTAAGTTCGCATGTTCGCAGCAACTGCTCCAACAAAACCCAAGGGCCCCCCACCTTCTTTGTGCTGCTGCGATCCCCACCCGATGCCCAAGGCACTGGAAAATGCATGCCTGCCCTCCCAGCTCCCTTGGCAAACCACACCAACCAGCAGATCCTACCTCTGTCGCAGCCTCCACAATACCCCGCCATCCTAAGACCATCCTAAGACCTTGAGGTGGAGGAAGAAAAGGAAATGAAAGGGCGACTCATCAGCAAAGTGTCGCCAGCTAACTGCTGCTGCTGTTGCTCCAACATGGCAGCAGTTTGCCGGTGACGCAGAAGCAGCGGAGGCTTCGGAGTGGAGGAAGATGAAGGGTGAGCGGAAGAGTCTGCAGGGAAGCCGGGTCTCCCCGGGAGTACAAAGGGGCCGGGCGCCCGCCTGTGCATCTGGCTCAGTGTGGCGAGTTGGGTTGGGGGGGGGACTGAGGGCCGCTTCGCTGATGAGTCACCCTTTTCTTTCCTTCTCTTCCTCCTCCTCAAGGTTTTCGGACGGCGGGGTATTGTGGAGGCTTCCGCAGAGGTAGGAAGGACGCACAAGCTCTTTTTATTTCGGGATCTGCTGGTCTGTGTAGTTTGCCATGGGAGCTGGGAGGGCAGGCGCCCATTCTCCGACACCTTGGGCGTTGGGTGGGGATCGCAGCAGCTCAAAGAAGGTGGGTGGGTGTGCTCTGGAGGTTTCCAGAGGCCTTTCTTTGCCTGCGCGCCTTGGCAAATTATGCTAGAGAACAGCTACTCAGTCTAGCCCTTTCAGGTAAGTTTTGCACCCACTGATTTCAAGCCCAAATAGCCCTTATTAGCTTGATTTCATTATGGTTTGGAAGCTAAGCAGGGTCATCCAAGGCTAGTACTTGGATGGGAGACCACCAAGGGAGACTGGGTTTGCTATGCGGAGGAAAACAATGGCAAGCCATCACTGCTCATCTCTTTCACGGAAAACCCCATGGTCCTGGGGTTGCCATGAGTCTGCTGTGACTATGGTACATAATTATCATTACTGGTATTCCTATGTCTACAATGAACTAATTTAATAAGGAAAAAAGCACTTTACATATGCTCAGATGTAATTATCTCCCTTATAAATAAAAACCAAATGGTGGTGGCACTTCTCTAGAACATTCCACACGCTCCAAAATCAGTTTGCTCTCTGATCTGTCATTCAGAGGGTCTCCCTATCCACTGGCTGCTTTGCCTGAGTCCTACCTCCAACATTCTAAACATTTTGCTGTTCCTCTCCCCCCCATAGCCAGTCAGAACACAGAGGTTATTTGCATATGCAGCCTCATTGGCCTCTGCCTCAGAACACAGAGGACGTTTGCATATGTGACTTGATTGGCTTTTGCCTCCAACATTCTAAACAGTTTTGCTGTTCTGAGGTAAAATGTGTCCAATCTCCAGGTGAGGGTTGGAAATCAATCAGAATTACAACTGCTTTCCAGATGGCAGAGACCAGTTCC
Source organism: Gekko japonicus (assembly GCF_001447785.1). Lineage (NCBI taxonomy): Eukaryota > Metazoa > Chordata > Lepidosauria > Squamata > Gekkonidae > Gekko > Gekko japonicus. Next base: position 937,231 of record NW_015177016.1, on the reverse strand, counting down.
CCTGGAGAAAATGGTGGGCTCTGTATCCTTATATGCTGCTGGGGTGGCCCCCATATGACAGCCAATGTGATGTAGTAGTCTGGGCTTCAGAGCATGGGAGAGGCTGCAGGTGTGTGGGGGGTGGAAAGCTGAAGAGTGGGGGGAAATAAAGGTAGGCTGATGATTGGCTGGGAAGGAGATAGGGTTTCCAACTCCAGGTGGGAAATTCCTGGAGATGTGAGGGATGGAGCCTGGAGAAGGTGAGGTTTCAGGAGGCGTGGGACCTCGGACAGGTACAAAGCCATAGACTCCACCCTCCAAACCAATCATTCCCTTCTGGGGAACTATTGTTGCCAATCTCCAGGTGAGGGCTGGAGATCACTCAAAATTACAACTGTTCTTTAGGTAGCAGAGATCAGTTCCTCTGGAGAAAATGGTGGACTCAGTGTCATTATACCCTGCTGAGGTCACCACAGCAAATTGACACTGAGTGTCCAAGGCCAGGACACCCACCCAGAGCCTCTTTCTAGAGGCCATTGTATTTATTTCCACAATGGGCCTTTTTCCTAGTTATTCTTTATTGCTATTTTACAGGCTCCAGAACAGAGTCTTTACATGTTGTATGGAACAACATTACTATAACTCTTATTAAAATCAAGTATTTTGGTCTCATTAAGGAGACTAACATATTTCAGACTAGAAACCTGCAAGCAGACTCTATCAATAAGAGAAATTCCACTCCACCCACTGCCCTCAGCCCACTTAAAATTGCCAAGTCGCACAAGCTTAAAGGTATGGGAGTGCCCTAAAAGGCTAGAACTTGTGGCCTGATGATCCCTTGGCACCTTATCCACAGTCCCTAAAGATTTTTCAGGATTCAATACTCTCTTACATTTCACAGATGAGAGCCAGTGTGGTGTACTGTTAGAGTGTTGGACTAGGATGTGGAAGGCCCAGTTTGAATACCCTTGGGCCAGTCACACACTCTCAGCCTAACCTACCTCACCAAGTTGTTGTGAGGATAAAATGGTGGAGAGGAGGCGGATATAAGCCACTTTGGGTCCCTGTTGGGGAAAAAGGCAGGGTATAAGGTAAGTCAATAAATAAAATAGGGATGCTGCCTGAGTAAGAGTGAGCAGGGTTATGGAAATACTTTGACAATGTTGGGCCAACACTATTCAGGCTTAAAATCTTCAAGCTGAAATCAGGAACCAAAACTGCATGAAAACAGGTGGCGCCAGATGATAAAAACAGTGAGGCAATTCCAACAAATATACATGGGCATTATATGTACTACTGTGTTGCCTTTACATTATTTAAAGGACACTGGTCAGCTGAGGAATCCTGGGAAATAATAATAACTGCTCAGCTTGACAGTGAATTGATTTTAACAAAGTGACACTTAAATAAGAAACTGTCTCTGAGCACATGCTTTTCCCTCACAGGTGAACTAAACTCTCCCTACATATAGGACTTTGGTGGCTCCTTAAAAACTACCATTTATTCCAGCAAAGCTTAACTGAGTCAGAGCTCAGATGCTCTGTTGTCCCGGTTACAGTGCATTCAAGCCACTTTTCAGAACAATCGGATGGAAAGTAAGTTTCTTTTTAGAAAGTGCATTCATGTTGGAGATCCACAAGCTTACAAACTCTATTTAATGCACCATAAGCATACCTTCATGGTTTTTCCAGTTTGCATTCACAAATATTCCAGGCGTCTTGCCCTACACTGAACTTAATGAAGTCCACTGAGTATTAATACAGTCATGAGGCTTCCAACTTACTTCAAAATTCTTTGTAATAAGGATGAATTGTGAAAGGCTATGTGGTCAGTGAAATAAAGCCTTCTCAGTGGAATCTCCATACTACAGAAAAAATGTTGTTGCATACACAGTAAAGGGAACACACAAAACATCAATGGGATATTTAGATAATTCCAATCGGGGGGGGGGGGGTTGTTATGAGAACTAAAG
>NW_015177016.1:917663-935197 GCF_001447785.1 Gekko japonicus | reverse complement strand
TCCCCTTTCCCTTCTCCTGCCACTTCCTGCATCCTCTCCCCTTTCTCTGCTTCCTTCTCTCCTTCCCACTCACCAATCTCTGCTTCCTTCTCTCCTTCCCACTCACCAATCAACTTGCGTTTTATCTGGCCCACCACCTTCAGTGTTATTTAATTCATTTATACCCCACCTTTCTTCCAAATGAGGACAGAGCACTTAAATATCATTTTCATCTCCTTCATTTTATCCTAAAAAACCTGTGAGGTAGAGTTGGCTGAGAAAGAATGACTGACGGCCATCAAGCAAATTTTCATAGCAGTGTGCTGATCTAAACCTAGGTTTCCAGATTACAGTCTGACATACTGACCACTACACCACAGTGGCTCTTAGCTTTCCATCCCCTGGCAGCCTCTCCCTGGAAAAAATCCAACCAAGTTGCAAAAAACATGCAGTACCAAGTTTCTCAGGTTAATTGTGTGGTGGCCAGAGCTGGCCTGCCCAAGTAATGCAAGTTATGCAAAATAGTTTCTGCCAGATCTGGCCCTGATGAATTTTCCTCCAGAGGTGGACTGAGAGGACAAAACAGCCTTGGAAAGGGCCTTGTCGCCATCCCTCTACTTTCCACTGACAGAAACGAAGGTGTGAAGGCTGGCCATATTATTGGGTTTGCCTAGCTGCCATGAGAATAGCCACTGATACCTCAGAGGACATCCAGTTCTTAAAGCTAGAGGTGCTGCCTCTATCACTTTCTCCCCTGTCTACAGAAGAAAAGGAGCAGAGGTGTGCACCACTGACGGGCTCTCCAGCAGCTCCTCCCCTTCCTCCCCACTCACAGTACATTTATGTTGTTTGTGCAAGAACAAACAACATTCCTGGTTTGGGGATTATAACCCCTGCTCATATTTTAGGTGGTATTTATTTTTCTACAAACCGGGGGAGGGGGTCCCCAGGCCCACAAAAGAATGCCCCCTATTTGAACCTGGCCTCATTATCTGGGTCTACCAACCTGCTTGGGACCCAGGGTCAGCATTAGATACAGGATGATTCTGTACTACCTCCTGATTCTTACATTTAGAGCCTTAAAAGAACTGGGACCAAAGCAGCTTTCAGACTCCCTTCCTCATATACAAATTTATCCAGCTGTTATGATCAGTCTCAGAGACCATGCCCCATATAACCCTTCTTTAGAAGCAAGAAAGAGACAGGGCTTTTCCTGTGGTAGAGCCTTGTATGATACCCAGTATTCTGATTTTCCCTAAGTATTTGGTGATGATGATTGATTTAGTTGGCTTAAGGACAGAAAAGGTTAAGCTCACAAGTAAAGTCCCAAGAACATTCTCAGAGTTGCTGCTATCACAGTGGCTGAAAGAACTGAGCAGGAAGATGCTCATCCCTTCATTCAAGGCAAACAGAAATAATCTAAACTTTCCTTTCAGGAAAAGGGATTTCAATGCCAGTTCCTCGGCTAACATTCTTAAAAGCGCCATAATTTTTCTAGCACAGGCACTGTCGCGGTCCCCCTCGGCCTTCGGTAGGGCGCCCCCGGTGGCCGTGATGAGCGTGACCGGCGGGGTGCCCGAGGGGTGTGGGGGCGAGCAAATGAGGGCGTCTGAAGAAAGCGGGGGAGAGGTGGCCTCAGATTGGCAGGGGGCGGGGTTATGTGCACCCCGTAGTGCCCCTCTGCCTGCACGCTGCGACGGGCCCTTATTGCTCTCTCTGTTCCTCTGCGCTCCGTCTCTCTCTCTGTGCCTTCTCGGGTCGCTGCGTGCCTTCCTCCCCGGCCCTCTCTGTTTCCCCCTTTTATTCTCTGCCGTCCTCGTCTGCCCGCCCCGTCCTCCCCCGTGTACCTGCCCCCCCATATCAGTGGGAACGCCGTCAGGGCGTTCCTGGATGTGCGCTCGAACGCCGCCGGCGGTTCCTGCGGCCTCGGGGCCGCGCCACCGGCGCCGCGTCGTCCTCTCCCCAGGTTCCCACTGCTGCCGCCCTTTGCTCTGGAGCGGCCGTGGCTTCCTGCCGGGCCACCGTCTCTGCTGCCAGGTAAGCCGCGCGGCTCCGTCCCGCCGCGGCTCCCGGCAGCGTGGTCTCCCTGTGGTCCGGGGCTGCCTGTTGGGACGGGCGGCGACCCGTTTCGTTGTGGGTCGGAGGTGTTTGTTGGGGGTCCCAGGGTCGGCTGGGCCGGGCCCGCGACCCTCGGAGCGGGACAGGCACCAAACATGGGACTGCATAAAGAAAAATCCTTAGTTCTCTTAAATTGCAGATAGTAAATTTATCACTTTATGATACTACTTCACACTCAAACTGAATATTCCAGCCAGACATTTAAAAACTCCTCCACATTTAAAAAACAACAGCTTGTCAAGAACAGTTCTAATCTAGTCTTCCCAACTTGCTAGTTTTCTATGTGTAAGAATTTGTCTCTGAATGTATGAAGGGCCTTCTGTCATACAAACTCTCACCTGTAGTCTCAGAGGGTACAGTCCTATTATTTTTTTCTTATTTATTTAAAGTATTTATATACTGCTGGTTTCAAGCCCAGAGTGACTTTATATATTTTATTTCGGCTTCCATGACCAGTAGACTTAAGCACACGTACACACATTTATGCAATAGAACCAACAAGTAAAACATCAAGACTATTTAAAAAGCTCATACATGGACAATAGGGTACGTTTCCCAATATGAGTGTGTTACACTGGCTAAAATCGTCAAACCACATGAGATAATTCTTCCAACTGGTACCCGCTACATCACATCAGCACAGTTTGAACTTTCCCCTCCTTGTTCCTTTTTTTTTTGCCACCAGGGCCAAAAACGTGGCCACTGCTTTGGTGACTGAATCAGCTCTGCCGGATAAAAGAACAGAAATTGACCAGGGAAGGGAGGGGAGATTTTCTTTTGTCAAGATAGGTATAATATACTTCTGCCTCTCCATCTTCCAGTTGGGGCAAGCTAGCACTATGTGATCCATCGTCTCCACCCTACCTAGGTTACAGTCGCACAGCCGTTCAGAGAACGGGATTCCCTGAAAGCGGCCCAAGACTATATTCGATGGAAACGTATTCAGTCTAGCCAACGTGAAGGCTCTGCGCAGTGCTGAACTTTTGAGAGTGTAACAATAAGTCGGAATCACCGACGGCAGTGGAAGGCCAAGGGCTAGACCCGAGCATGTACGCCGGGCTCTACACAATGTACTGCTGAGGTCCACTTCCCTTAATTTAGTTTTTATGAGCTTAAGGGCCTCCTTTTGCTGTGGGGGGGTTCTACCAATGTTCAGAGATTCTAATTTGGATCGAATTAACTTAGTTCTATCGCTTATGTGAGTGTCCCTCTGAATCAGGTGCGCGAAGCCTGGTCCACTAGTGGGAACCCCTCCACTTTCTTTGTTGGTAAACAATGTGAATGCCAGCTGCCATGCTCTTTTCTCAATTGATGGCTGGGCGAATTCCACCCTAAGGGCCATGTCTGCCACACATCTCGGCACTGCCGCGATGTCTCTAAGGAACGTGTGGAGAGGGGAGTCTATTTTTTCCGCTACAGCTTCTATCCAAACTCCACAGCCATATAAAAGTTGCGGGACCACTTTAGCATTAAAAATCCTAATAGCTGCCGGGATATGTTTGGCCCCTTTTGAGCAATAAAATTTTTTAATTACTCTGGCTGTGAGGCTTGTGGCCTTCAGAGCTGCCTTGACATGTGGGCCAGAGTGACTTTAAATTTCAATTATAAACATAAACTAATTCAGCAGCTATAAATTATTTTGAAGCTCAGCCACCAAAGGCCTTAAGAAAGAGACAAAATAGGGTGAAAGTAACTTACATTTCTTACCTGCACCCCACCCCCCAGTTTCTCAGGGGGCTCAAAGAAGAAGTTGGGCATTACCCATTGGCCAGTTACTTTCTCCACTGGAGATGAGTTTTGCATTTTGTCCAGGAGGCCACAAGAACAACTCTCAGTCTGTTCAATGAGGTTGTCCCCATGTCTTGCAGAGATTAAGGCAGCGTCCAAGATTTGTGTATTCTAGAACATTAAGGGCTTTGAAAGTAAGAGCAAGAACCCCACACTACATCTTGAAGATAACTAGCAACCATGGCAATTGCTGAATATTAGAATATGTTCTTACTTCCTGACATCGAACAGGAAATGACACCAATAACCAGCTTTTGAAGTTCTAACTATTCAAGGGAAGCCCCACACAGAATACATTTTATTAGTAATATTCTGCGTAATATCAGCATGGCTAGATCAGAAAGGGATGCACTTGTTGCAACAGTTGTGATTGATAGGAGTTCCCACGGCTTTCAAAAAGCAAAACAAAATCCAGGAGTCATTCATAGACTCCTAATGTAATGCTGCTAGCTATACTGTATTGGAATTAAGCAAATATGAGTGACAAGATAATTCTAAGAGCAGGAGTGATAGCTGGAAAGAGAGAGATAATAGTATCTGTTAAAAATAAAGTTACTAGGAAAGGACTACAATTTGCTATTTTATTATTTTGGTATAGTAAATATAATAGTTTATATAATAATGTTATATGAAAATACAGAAATATTACAATCAGTGTAACTGACTCTTCCAACTATAGGGTAGCTGCCACATCACCTATCAAAGGCAGGACCACCCCACCTAGAGCTTTGGAATTCTTTACCAGCATCACTTCTATCTTTGTCTGTCTTTACCCTCAGCTTGTTTAATTGCATCCACTTGACCACAGACTCCAGACACTGGTTCAATTCCAAGACAGCGTCTTGATTAATTAGTTGAAGGATGGGTGTATTAATAGAAGGATGGGTGTATCAGCATATTAATAACATCCAACTCCAAAACTCCAGATGATATCTCCCGCAAACTTCACAGAAATATTAAACACCAATCACTGATGACAAGAAGCTCAAGGGCCTACAAAACAACTCCCAAAGAAACCAAGCTAACATCACTACATGTGCTGACCCTGCAACGGCCATATGTTGATTTCTTACAGACCTCTGATGAGAAAGTTGTAGATTTCAGTTAAGGATGGATGACCCCAGAGCATCCAAATTGGGATTAATTTCCCGCTTTATTCCTGTTTGTTTTATTCTGACACTATTCTGTTGAATTTTGTAGAATTTCAAAAAAGAACCCAAAGACCAGAAAGAGATGTTTCTACTTAAAAATGCTTTAATTTTTTTTAAATCCCATTAATACTCCAAGTTCCAGTTCTTATGCTAACCTAGAACCAGAGGTGTCAACAGACTTTCTGGACCCAGTGCACTACTTGTCTGCAGACACCCCCTCCTGGCTTTGTGATCCCTGGTGATGTTAAGCCCCTCTGCACCCCCTCCCCAAATAAATTCATCCGATCCCTTATCTACAACCCAATCTAGAACTAAGAGATTACTGTAAAATAAAGGAATTCAATACCATGAATTTCCATTAGAGTGGGAAATGACCAGTTTCTAAATACAGTAACATGTAAACTGTACTATTGGTTTCAAGATTTCTTCTGAGAATATGCACTGTAAGTGGTCAATTTAAAGGGCTGCCCACTGAGCTTCATATGTGCAGCCTGGATTCCAAATTCCCTCTGTCCAACAGCAGACCCATATACTGCAATGGAAGCCATCCCAAACACTTCAGGTAAAATAATATTTTATGGGATCTTCCATCATTTGTTTATTAAAATATTTATATCCCACTTTTCCTCTCAGTTCAAGGTGGTTTACGATAATAGCTAAAACATCCCCAGCTAAAACCAAAGATAAAGTATCAAGCAAGTCACAAATCCCTCCCCCCTCCTCTCCTTAAAAGACGCCTGCCATTTAAATGCCTTCAAAAAGCCCTGGCTTTTATGTCCATTCCAGCAAGTTTTGGTTCCTAGAACTATACTGGAGGTAAGAATTTACAACTGATCAGAAGCACCTAGGCAGAGGAGAGCGATGAGGATGATTGGGGGCCTGGAGACCAAGCCCTATGAGGAAAGGCTGAGGGACCTGGGAATGTTTAATCTGGAGAAGTGGAGGGAGAGGGGGGACATGATTGCTCTCTTTAAGTATCTGACAGACTGTCACATAGCGGAGGGCAGGGAGCTGTTCTTGTTGGCAGCACAGGATAGGACTCGCAACAATGGGTTCAAATTAAGGGTGGGAAGGTACTGGCTAGATTATTAGGGGAAATTTTTTATAGTAAGAGTTGTGCCACAGTGGAATCAGCTGCCTAGGGAGGTGGTGAGCTCCCCGTCACTGGCAGTCTTTAAGCAGTAGCTGGACAAACACTTGTCAGGGAATCTCTAAGCCAGGGGTATCAAACTCATTTGGTACAACGGCCGGATCTGATATAAATAGGACCTTGTCGGGCCAAGCCATGTGTGTCATAAAATGTAATGTCAGGCAGCGAAGATATTAATTTTATAAAGGGCACCGACAAACACAATTAAATGGTTTTTTAAACTTAAAATACAAACATGCTTAAACATATTTTAACTGTCTTTGATAACTGACACTTCCCAAACATCCCCCCCCTAAAAGATGCTAAAATGGGGGGGATAGTGGGATTTGGCAATGCAATTTTTAAAATCAAACATCAAGAAAAAACACAAGGATCACAGCAGAAACTAAAACTAAAAATCTAAAATGCTCTGAGCTGGGCATTGCAAGGTGTCGCCCCCAGGTCTACTCAGAGGGGCAGTGGCTCTCCAGTGTAATGTCCCCCTTTGGTTGTGGGTTCCCAGGTTAGAGTACTCACTCAGGCACCCATTCTCAGGTCCATTCAGCAGAGGCAAGCTGGCTCAAAACATCAGACCGTTATTTGCAAGCAGGCAAATTCAACTGGTATATAAATACTGGAAACTGAAACTCCACTCCACTGAAATACATTGCAGCTCTAACAAAGTTGCAAGGAAAATGTGGAATGGATTTTCCATTAAGGTTTCTGGGCCCAGATAGACTATTCTGGGACTCGAATGACAGCCCCCAGAATGGAATTCCATTCCCAGAACGCAGCTGCTACTCCCAGGGACCTTCATTCCACTTTTAAGGCCTACAGACCTTAAAAGAAAATCCATTCCACATTTTCTTTGCAGGTTTTTTTGTGCTGTAGCCCAGAGGTGCTTCCTTCTGGAGGAGAAACTGTGAAGACAAGGCCCAGCCAGCTGGGAAGTTCAGCAGCCTAGATCTCTCTTGGAAGAGTGAGGACAGGCAGGGGAGGGGTTGGGGAAGAGAGCCACGGGCCTGATTAAAGCCCAACACTATGATTCTATGATTCTATGTCGCATTAACTCTTGATCTATGGTTTCTTCTAATCTTGACTTCTCAGTAACAGTCTTCTCAGTCTTCAGAGCTTCAGTGCCAATTTGTCTTACACTCAATTCTAGTGTGGTTTCTGAAAGTCCAGCAAGTCTGTTATGGATCTGGTCCAGTATGTATACTATCGTGGGCTTAGTAAGAACTTCTCATTAGTCCATTGTTTAATTTCTGTTTCCTTCCAGAGGACAGCCCAGGTGGGGCTAAAATATTGTTTATAGAGTCTTTCCCCTGTTATGCGATAAATCTAAGGAATTAGCTGTTGCAGATTTTCCGGGTTGTATGGCCGTGGTCTTGGCATTGTAGGACCTGACATTTCACCAATAGCTGTGACTGGCATCCTCAGAGGTATAACACAGAAAGATGGAGTACTCTCTGTGTCAAGTTGAGAAGAAAATGGTAGGCAGGTAATTTATAACAGGAAGGTGGGGTAGGGCTGAGTCATTAACTTCTAGGAGTTCCCCAGGCTGTGAACATGCTAATGGAGGAGCCTTCCTGAGGAGGTTCTTTTGTATATGGATTGTTTCCTAAAGAGGCTTCCTGTTTCCTGAGGAGGTTCTAATCTTATCTGTAGTGCTATTGTCAGATGTGCTAATGGAGGAGCTTTTCTGAGGAGGCTCTTTTGTATCTGGATTGTTTCCTGAGGAGGTTTCCTGTTCTAGGAGTGCTACCATTTTCTCCTCACCTCGACATGGAGAGTACTCGATCTTTCTGTGTTACACCTCTGAGGGTCAATGACAGCTACTGGCGAAACATCAGATCCTATGACCACAGCCATACAACCCAGAAAATCTGCAACAGCTAATGAACTCCAGCCGTGAAAGCCTTCGACAACACATCTAAGGAAGTTTAGCCTAGTATGCATCAGTCCTTGTGGCTCAATTTTCTTTTTACTATCCTTATTGCAAAATCTTATATAATATGCATTTAACTATGAAGATTTGGAATTCAAGTGTTTTCCCTAATGTTTTCCCTAATGGAAATGCATTTTTTCAGTGGGTGGGTGAAGATTTTAGCAATCCAGATGGACTCCTGCATATGTCCTTTAATTAGTCCTCTTTCGCCTCCTACACCCCCAGTTCTAAATTAAATAATTTTCCAACTACACAATCTACTTACCAAATACTCATGGGAAATACAGTCAGAAGGCAAAATACACAGTGAGAGAGATAAAACAAACAATAGACCTAGCTGAACATGAAAATAGGAATTATGTGAAAGACATCTGCTCTTAAAATATATGATATAGATGTCAGTTTGATTACAAAGACAAGAAACCAACATTTTAAAGAAGGTACATAAGTCAACATCAATAATCAAAGCTAATGATATCTGGCTTGCATAATTTAAATAAGCATAGTTAATGTTATACTTAGCATAGGATATTAATGGGTGAATGCTATTTTAAACACAAGCTACCAGTTAAAATTCCAGAATCACTGATTAATTTTTGAATGTTAATCCTGAAAGCACTCTAGTGTTAACAGACTTTGGCTAAAGTTTACATTCTCATTTTATTTGCACTGTTGCATTTATTGTTTTGATTTTTCTAAAATGTAAAACTACCTTGCATCATTAACACTGTATAACCATCTCATCCTTTACCATCCCCTTCTTCTTTTACCTTCAGTCTTTCCCAGCATCAAGGTCTTCTCCAGTGAGTGCTCCCTTCTCATTTGGTGGCCAAAGTATTTGAGCTTCAGCTTCAGTATCTGGCCTTCCAGGGAACAGTCAGGGTTGATTTCTTTTCAGATGGACTGAATTGATCTCCTTGCAGTCCAAGGGACTCTCAAGAGTCTTCTCCAGCACCATAATTCGAAAGCATCTATTCTTTGGCACTCGGCCTTCCTTCTGGTCTAACTGTCGCAGCCATACATGACTACTGGGAATACCATTGCTTTGACCATACGGACTTTTGTTGGCAGGGTGATGTCTCTACTTTTTATGATGCTGTCTAGGTTTGCCATCGCTTTCCTCCCAAGGAGCAGGTGTCTTTTAATTTCATGGCTGCAGTCACCATCTGCAGTGATCTTGGATCCCAGAAATGTGAATTCTGTCACTGCTTCCATGACTTCCCCTTCTATTTGCTAAGGAGTGATGGGCCGGATGCCATGATCTTAGTTCTTTTGATGTTGAGTTTCAAGCCAACTTTTGCACTCTCCTCTTTCACCCTTAGCAAGAGGCTCTTTAGATATCGTCTGCATATCTGAAGTTTTTCTCGGCAATCTTAATTCTGGCTTGTGATTAATCCAGGCCAGCATTTTGCATGATGCACTCTGCATATAAATTAAATAAGCAGGGTGACAATATACATCCTTGTCATACTCCTTTTCCTATGCTAAACCAATCAATTGTTCCATATCTGGTTCTAACAGTCGCTTCTTGACTCTTATACAGGTATCTCAGGAGACATGTGAGGTGGTCTGGTACTCCCATCTCTTTGAGGATTTGCCACAGTTTGTTGTGATCCACACAATCAAATGCTTTATCGTAGTCAGTGAAGCAGAAGTAGATGTTTTTCTGGTACTCCCTTTCTTTCTCCATAATCCAGCGAATGTTGGCAACTTGATCTCTAGTTCTTTAAGTGTCCCTGGCCCCGGTCACATGGCAAAGTTGCCACGGGAGAGGCACGGGAGTCCCACGGATTATCCTGGCGCGATCACGCCCCAACATCTGGGAAGCACAGTGCTCCCATGGCGAACCTGTGGCTCCCTGCCGAAGGTGCGGATTAAAAAACTAGTACTTTTTTTTTTTGCAGGCCAAGGGCGGGCTTCTGATCGCGTTTCCTGCCGAACTGGGATGAATTCCGCCCGCTGCTTTGTGCCTGCTGGTGAAGAGACCGTCCCCTTGCCCATCCCTAAGGGTGGAAGCGGGAAAAGATCGACTGCTGCCCTGTGGGTCCAGTTCTGTGGGTTCAGGGGGCTTGTGGGAAAGTGTCCCCGGGTCACTCAGAAGGGGCCTGCTCCCAGTCCGTGGGCGGCCGGGCGACAACACGGAGCTATGCCCGGCCTCAGCACCAAAACATCCTCCCCCTTGGGAAGGGCAGCTGGTTTAAATTGCCGACGCCCCCGGAGCCAAGGGAACCTGGCTGGGCTTTTGCAGGCCGGCCGCCCCATGCCAAGAGCCACCGTGGCCGCGTGGCCGCTCAGAGAAGCAACGCTGCCACCTTGTGGCCCAGGGTGGATCTTCTGTCAACCAGCCGGTTTCCAGCTCACCCATTTGTAGAACCGGCCCAGCCAATAAGACGGCAGCGGGGGGACATTCGCTCCACACTTCCCTGACAACAACAACCCAGAAGAAAACCGTCCCACTGTTCCCGTTTCGCCCTGCGGCAGCAGCGCTGTCGAAAACAAATACGCGGTCCAAACTGACTTGCGGTTGCTCAGCTGCCAAAATATTTGCGCGCCCAGCTTGGTCGCCCCCCCAGGGGGAACTCTCTGCCCCCAGGCCGAGAGTGGGGTGCAGGCTGCCGAACACCTCGACGTGGGTTGGCGTAACCTGCAGGGCTAGAGCCTGATATCCAGCCCATGTGACTGGGGCCCCTAAATAGAATAAAGGTTTTTCTAATAAAATGCTTCATTCAATAACTGTTTAATTATTCTGAAGACAATAATAGCCTACTAAAGCTCATATACTGTAATTAAAATTAAAGGTTCAAATAGGCTTCTTAATATTTTCTCTAAAAGCTACTTGAATAATTATTTAGAGAGAGGTGTTCTGAGATCAGCTTCACTGCTTAGATTTTTGGTTTTAGGTACTGACTTTCTTGTTTTGGAATTGTCTTTGGGATCCCAACTTTTGTTCTCTCAGTAGTGGTATCATGACTGAATGCAGATCAAATTAATTTTTTCCTCAGGAAATCTACTTTCCAGAAAAATGGTTTTAATCCTTCTCTCCAGAGAGCTTAGCTGCAGTAGAGCTGTAGGTGTGATCTGGGGCTAATTGTTGATTTGAAAGGTCAGTAGTAATAGTGAACTCTCATCAACTTGATCATTACAATTTTTTTCAGTGATTATATAGAAAAAGCTCTTCTAACATTATTTGCATTTCCATGTAACTGGTGCTATATCCATGCATCTTATCTTATCACCTCTTAGTAGTTACAAGGCCATCAGTGGCAAAAAGCTGCTTGGAGCAGACATAACCCAGGATCATTGGAGATTTTTAAACTGGGATATAAGGCACCCAGATAAAACATTTGCAAGAAGCAATCATTATAGCCTAAAGATAATCATCAAACGAAAGCTGTTTGGAAGGATGCTCTGTTCATGTAATAGATCATAGCAATACACAAGGTTTCATGGAGAGTAAGGGACTAGAGAGGTGGTTAGCTCCTTCACTGACAGCTTTCAAGAAGAGGTTGGATGAATATTTGTCAGAGATGCTTTAGGTTGGTCCTGCATTGGGCAGGAGATTGGACTAGATGGTCTGTATGGCCCCTTCCAACTCAATGATTCTATGATTCTATGACTACGTGAGGGTTTGGAGACAGAGCAGGTATGCCAGGTGGCTACTGAATGGCTATGGAAATGCAGACACTTAACCAGGTGGAACTCGTGATTGTTTCATATTCATGTCTCTGCTGGGTGGAGGGGGGTTGGAGACTGCTTTGAGGGCTGCCTTGAGCAACCTCAAATTGAAACCCTTTTGCAGAGCTTTGGTTAGCTCTGTGGCACAGGTCAGGAGTGTCCACTTTGGCCTAACTTTGTAGGTCTCTGGTTCAGGTCAGGAGTGGGGTGCCCTGCTGTTGGGGCTATCCTGCGAGTAAGGCAGCGTCCTGAGCTACAACAGGTTACTGTTACCAACTTGTCTCTTTCAAGCAATTGTGAAGAAAAAGTATAGCGAACCTGAATTCAACAAAACCTAGGTGAATATCTCAAAATAGCTTCTTTGGCTTCTGTCTTTGCTGATATACCCTCTGATTTTTTAAAGGCAAAAGCTGAAGAAAGAAACTGAATGGTTTATAGCATGAAAATCAACATACTATTTCCAGGATATGCCTGGAAGCCACCTTTCTGAATTTTGTTCTGTGGAAAACATTATAATACAAGGGGGACCTGCAAAACCTTGTGGGGACGTCTTTCTATCCTGTCCCCCACTACTTCCCCTTCTTTGACAGCCTCTCTCCATAGCCTCCCCCACGTTTCCTGCCTACTTGTCTTCTTCCAGTCTACAAGCCAACCTACCTTTATCTTCCCCCTACTGCCCCAGTTTCAGTTTATCCTGCTTCCCTATCCCTGGCAGCCTCCCCCTGGTAAAAGTCTGCCTGAGTTGCGGAGTGCTGGCTGCTGGTTGCACGGTGGTGAATGTGCATGGACTCGAAGGGGCATTTCAGTTTCCTCTGTATCCCACTCTCTACATTGTTTCTTCTTTCCCTTCTCCTGGCAGCCCTTATGTCATCACTGTTCCATACTTCCTTCTCTCCTTCCCACCAACCTACATTTCATCTCCCCTCCATTTTTACCTATATTATTTTTACTACATTTATAACCCAGTTTTCTCAACAATGTGGATTCCCAATCCCAATGTGGATTACATCTTCCATTTTATCTTAACAGCTTTCATATGGTGGCTGCTTTTGAACAGTAGCAAGCAGCTACGCTTGGGTAAGTAATGCAAATTAGGTAGTAGTAAGTCACCTGATGGTTGTAGCCCGGCTGGTACCAAGGAGTCCTCCCTCAAAGACCAAATCAGCCCTGGATAAGACCCTGCCCCCCTGCCCCTGCATTTTACTGTCAGAAACCAAGTCTTCAACGGCACAATACTGCTGTGGTTGCCTAGCAACAGCTACAGAAGGTATATGAAGAAATGAGCAGAGATTCACAAAAGTTCATACCCTGCCAAAAATTTTGTTAGTATTTAAGGAGCTACTGGACTCTTGCTCTTTTAAAGTTACAGGCACTGCTTCTATTAATTTGTTTGTGTTCTTTAAAAAAATCAGATTTTTCTGCTTTTTCAGGTTTGTAGAAAGATCTGGCTTGTCCATTCATGGCTCCAGTCTCTTGACTGAAGTATCCATGTTTGGCAAAGCTGAGAATTTGATACATTGATAACTGCTAATAGAGACGTGAAATGCAAGCCAGTATTCTTACAACAAAAATTGAAAATGGAGAGCAGGAAAATTCACTACAAATGACAAAATGTTAGAAACCCAGCACAGAGCCTTGGGATTAGCAGTGACCTCATCCACATGAAGCCAGATGGGTGACCTTGGGCAGTCAGTGTTCTTTCAGAGCTCTCTCAGCCCCTAAAAACAAGTGTAGCTCACCACTAGCATAATGCTAAGAGCTAAAACTTGCGGTTGCCAGACAATCTGCAGATTTCCTGGCTATACTACACATGATTCCATACGATAATTAATTAATTAAGCAGTGGCCTGGCTAGATCAGTGCAGCTGAAGGGTTTGTGCTATGAGATCATGCCTTGTGACCCCAAATTGGAGACTAAATTTTATAACTAGCCAGGCTTTCAGGGTTTTAAGGACTCAAAACACTTTCTAAATTCTTTTCATTCAGTCATGGCTTTGAGGTTCCGATACATCAGAATTGCTACCAAAAAAATAAGTGCATGAAATTATGGGTAAGGGTACTTGACATATTTCTATTCCATCAGCTACACTTTCCCATTTTAAATTTTTAAGCAGAAGTACCACTTTCTTATAATACATGTACCCTAAATATATATTTTTTCAAACAAGGAACACAGCAAATTGCATTGGAAGGGTGATAATGAAAAAGCAACACCATTTATTAATTTTGTATAAGTTATTCTCTACCCTAGAGATTCCTTGGAGGGGAAGACATGTCTGAATTTCACTATACAATGCCACAGGCAGAAAGTGAGAGAAACTAAACAAGCACATCCTGAAGGGAGAGAAAATGCCTGCAGCTGCAAATGACCTACTACATACCTCACTGGAAATGTTTTGATGTTATAATTTGTTAATTTTAAGAAAAAAGACAATTATGTACAATTACAGTTTGTTCTTGCAGAGCTATTTAACTTTATACAATTTTTGATAAAGATCACACATTATTGTTCAAAAGAATGGCATGTTTTCAAAAGATTATGATACTAAGTAATTTTGCATGAGAGGTCCTGTGTCAGATTTATTTCTTGATTATTTATAGTAGGAAACTCATGAGAGGGCATAAAATACTTGGATTTCTGCACTAGAACAAGTGTCATATTCTGTGTGCCAAGCAAAAGAACATTATTAATCTATGTATTTAATGATCTGAAAAAGCAAATACTTATTTTCTTAATGAAAAGATTTTTAAACAACTACTCAAATAAAAAAAGTCAACATTACAATTGGAAAGAACTTTAAATACCAACACTGCAGATGCATACTGACTGGTGAGGGGAGAGAGGAAGCAGTTAACTTTAAAAAGAAAAAAGCTGGTCAAATATTTAAAGCATTTTATTGAAACCGAAAAAGTGACAATACTTTATGCCTTCTAGATTAGTCCAGATTAGGGGTGTGCAAAAAAACCCAATATTTTTCAGGTTCAGGTATATGGAACCCCCAAAATATCAGTATTTTCTGATATTCCCAAATCCCAATACTGGTATGGTATTTGAATTTGGTAAATATTCAGGAATCCTAATTTTTTTTTTGCTCCAATGGTCCCCATAGGGTATAACTGAGAACTGATCTGGGGGGTACCAGGTACCAGATTTGCAGCATATCTGCTGGTGCCTCTCTTAAAAAATGCCCCAAGTTTCAAAAAGATTGGACCAGGGTGACCAATTTATGGGCCTCCAAAGAAGGCGTCCCCCTCTTCCATTACTTTCATTGGGGGAGGGAAATAAGGCATTTAAAGGGATCATAATCCCTTTAAAAGCCTTCTGCAAGCCTCATGGCCCACGAGTGAACTCTGAAGGTATTTAAAGGACTCACCGTCCCTTTAAACACCTTCTCCAAGTGATGAGTTCACCTGGAAGGCATTTAAAGGGACTGCAATCCCTTTAAATTCCCTTTAATTTCAACTATCCAGTGGTCCCAACCCCCTCCCCCCAAATATTTCCAGGATTTTTCGGGCTTGGCCCTTTTGGATAGCTGAAATTCAGCCCTAATTAATATCTGGCTTAAAAATACCCAAAAAATGCCAGTATTTTTCCACCTTGGTTTATGTCGAATGCACACCCTTAATCCAGATCTCTCTCCATTGATTTACAGTACTTCATTCCATATCATAAGAACAGTATCAGAGCTCTAGGCTGGGATCCTTGAGTACGAATGCACAAGGACGTGTGCATGACCAGTATGAATACCTAGGCCCACAGTATCGGTGGGCAAGAGACCTTCTAATGAACCCCATTCTTTAAAAATTCTAGCTTCAGGTCCCTTACTTCCTTGTGAGATTAAAACTGAGGAGCTCAAGCAAAGTATACTCAGTGATAAATTAGCTGCTATGGAACCAGCTATCCAATGAAAGTATCAAATCATATGAGCATCAGAATTTAGATGCAGAGCAATATAATAAATTAAACTGACAGAACAACCTGTGAAGATACAAAATATAAAAGTAATGTTGTTCTTAGGTAGAGTTCTTTACTATTGATGCAAAGGTATAGGCAGGATCTACTTTATTTTTTAGAAGTACATTACTTCTATACCTTTAAAATATTTAAAGAACATTCTTTTTAATTAATACTACATAACATTTTCTAAAGCTATAGTCTAGTCCCATCACAGGTGCACTCCCTCATGCAGAGGATTCCTGTTCCACCTGGGCATTACATGGAATTACATGTGTATGCCTCCCATGCTGCCACTTGTGCTCCACAGCCAATGGACTAGAACCTAAGAGTTCTGCTAGCAAAACCAGAGCTTTCTAACCATATCCTTCCTACTGCCTTCTTGTGCCCTCAAAAGCCACTTTTGAAAGTCGACAGACTATCAAAAACAGCATGGGCCAAGACATGGGAGTCTGCAGTTGAAGGCAGGAATTGGAAAAAGTCAGAAACCTCTCTTACAGGAACAGAAGTATCTACCACTCACACTGAGTCAGATGCCAGATCCGACCCAATATTTGGAAGCATCCTTTGAATAATTGAGGCTGCTGCCACACGGGACGGCTGAAACGCGGCTAATCAGAGCCGCACCGAACTTGAGACGCCGTGGCGGGATCCCACGGATCCCCTCAACCGCGGCGCATCGCTCCCCGGCACGATCAGATGCCGGGGAGGAAAGTCCGATGGGAGGGGGAGGCTGCCGAACTGCACATGCTCGAGCATGCACAGTACGGCCAGGGGCCGGGATGCGGCGGCGCAAGGACGCGCCACCCGATCCCACGGCCCAGCTTGCGGCGCTGGAAGGGATACAACCACCTAGGTAGGTGGTTCTTTTTTACGGCGCAGTATCGCCGTTTGGGACGGAACAGGGACGGGCAGGCAACGATTCCCAGATGTTGCCGTGGGATCGTGACCGTTTGCTCCACCCCCGTTCCATCCCCCTCCCACCCCAAACCACCTTGTATGGACAGGGCCTAACTACTACAAACATTTTAAATGGGAAAAAGTCTATTTCTATAGCAATAGTAACAAAAATGTGTATTTAAGGTCCGAAGTCAGACTGCCGAAGAATCCCTATATCTATGCTAATTAAACTTCATTACAACATTAGTAGACCAACAATTAGGAGTGTGAAGCATAAGAGAAATTACAGCTACATAGCCATGTAAGTATAAGAGCACATCAAAATAAAGCTTGAATACCTAAGAACTGTATGTTTGGAAGCACAATGGAGAAAGAACAATCAATGCTATATTTATGAAATATTTAGCTTACATAGCTACCAGAGTTGAGTTGGGTTACTGTCCCAAACTACAGCGGTGATTTCAGCTATCTTTATGGTTCTTAGTGCAAATATTAAATAAATAATTAATGAAGGACAGGACTCTTTCAGACTAAACTAATTCATCCATTATTTATCAATATTTAGTGTTTTCTATACACTATTCTGGGACTCTACTTTTAATTATCCTGTGAATTTGAAAAACAGCCTTAGACTATATATAGAAGGCACTAGATTTAAACAAGAAATAGACATTTCAAAAATTAAGAAATAAAACATAAGTATGAAATTAATGCTTCTTTACAGATGGATATCATTTCTCATTTTCCTTGATGCCAAGTCCTTTTGTCACTAAATGTTACAGGTTGCATGTAATATTTAGTGATTTAGTAATAACATTACATTAAATGTGCTTAATGCTTATTAATTGCCTTTGAAAAAAATCAGTCTGTGCCTTTGGAAAAAAACAGTCT
>NW_015177016.1:886697-917639 GCF_001447785.1 Gekko japonicus | reverse complement strand
ACATGGAGGAGGATGAAAGAGGCAGGTTTACAGAGGAGAACCACCATCAACTGTTACAATTATTTTATATTAAAACATTTTTTCACACCACTAAATCATAGGCTTTTATAAGTGAAACATTCATACTAAAGAGCTGTATCAAATCTAACAAAAGGGGAAAGGTTAAGAAACAAAAGAAAGGTAAGTACTATATAAAGATCTACCCTGTCTGTAATGTTTTCTTTTTTTAAAACGAAGGCTACTCAAGAATCTTCAACTAATTATTATGTTTTATTGACGGCATCTTTCCCTGGGGAGGTTATTTAAAAAGTTTAACCCCTGAGCAAGTCATGGCTTCTCCTGTCTTTGAAAGTGTCAAGTGCATTGATTATAACTGCAGGAAGTGTTACCTTCTACCCAGAGACTCTCACCCTGCACAATCTTAAACACTGTCTCTCTCCCAAAACGGCTTTGATTCAGCAATTCAGGCCTCTTCAGCTGATATTAAAGGCAGAAGCACCACAGAAATGGGATCAGCAGTTAAAACGAAATACAAAGGGGGGTGGGGAGGGACACAGATCTTGGATAGGGTAGCACAAAGCTTGAGAGAAAAGCAGATTTGAAAAAGACATCAGAGCGACTAAAAAAGAACAATATGACAGAAATTAAACAAGATTTTTATGCTTGCCTTCGATGCATTTAAACTCATCTCAACCTCTATTGAAATTCCGATCATACCCAAACCCCAAGGCTTTTGACATACTTTCATAAATCCACACCTCCTCTCTCTCTTGTCTAATCTCCAGAGTCACTGTGAGGTATCCCACAAGTTAGAAGGAAAAAAACACAGAATTTTAATATGTGTAACAGAAAACACCACATAATCCTTAAAATGAAATACAGAGACATGAAACATAAATTATTGCAAATATTCACTAGATGCTTTTCTCAGAGCTTAGCCAGTAATATTTTATATGATTTTAAATTGCACTTTTAGGGAAAAATACATAGCCAGAAAGATTCTCACAATAATTTCTCTAGGTCAATGAACTATCATAGTAGCAAACTAATGTCACAGACTATAGGCTGTTGCTGTAATTGATTTAATAGGAAACAGAGAGATCATAGTCATATGCTTAATTGATTGTATAATTTCCAAAACTGAACGTTAGCAGAATGTTAGAACTGAACAATATCTATTGCAATAAAACTTATTAACATGTGTACATGAATCACTGAAACAGTGCGCAAACTTCCACAAAGTAATTGGATTTTCAGAACTGCAAGTGGGTTTATTCCAATTCAGTCATGACAGGGCCAGAAGGTAATGATACATCTGCCATGATGCAACAAGCAGACCTGTCTTCTGTCAAGAGTCGAAATCATAAAGGAATAAGCTGTCGTTAACAACCTCTTCTCCAAACACTAGAGCTGTCATCTCATTGTTTTCTTTTGCTGGCATGGGGGCTGGTGTGGGCTTCTATAGCCTGTCAATTTAATATTACTCTGAGTATTTAACCTTCCCTTTCATTTTTCTTTAAGCAATATTTTATTGCGCTTACCCATTTTTTTGACTAATTACTTACTGATAGTTACCAGTATGATGTTTCCACATTATAGCCATTTATATATTAAATTTAAATTTTAAATGGCATCAAAATTTTCTAGGAATTATTTACAGTCACATTTTTATTTTGAAACTAAAAATCTGAATACTTATTAGCAAACAATCAGAATTTGTATATATATCACTGGAACGATAAAATCACATTTTTACACCTTATAACAGACATGATCAGTATTTATTACGATCACTAAAATAATTATATAAATGTACAGCAGACTAATACAAAGGCAGGAATCCAAAGTAGTACTTCAGGCAGGCACAAGGGCTCAAGAGCACCCAGCAGAACCACTACCCCCATTCCACCGATGCAAGTCCTTTCAGTTTTAAAATCAGTTTGCAATGTAGTACAAGGGGGTTAACTGCCCAAGAAGAACTAGCTAAAAGCTTCATTTAGCAAACAGACCTATTTAGATAGAACTTTGGATCTCGCTCAGATGCCACAAATTGTGTTATCTGGACAGTCTGTGTCCAGATCCTGCCAGACATCTTTCCACTAGGCTGCTGGTATTAGTTTATTTTACTATTTATTGTGTTTTAATGTGTGATACTGTAACTTGTCCAGAACGTACAGAAGGGCAGGAAAGACATTCATAAATACTGAATGTTTTGCTCACTTCAGAAATTTAGATCTTGAATTAATTCAATAATTACTGAATAACTATTCAAATACTAAGTCACTCTAGAAGTAATTAGTTATCCACAGTTTAAGAGATTAAAGCTCTTTACAGAGATCCTGTGCACAGCAATCACCTATATACATGCTGCTGCAGGTGAGGATCTCCCCACCAAAAAAGATGAAGCTGCTAACTTTGTCAGCACTTGGTTACTATTGTGTGGGAGGAAGAGAAAAAAGACACATAGAACAGCCCTACCTGGCTGCCTACTATCTGCTTGGTAGTGTTTACACAGTCCTGATCTAGCAAGAACTATACAAGAGCTATCCTTGAATGTAGATTCTCTTTCCTATGAAGTATTTCTTCAAGCACACAGATTGCCTCTTCCACGTAAAGATGAAAAAGTACATCACAAAATTAAGGAAGACCCTATTAATTTTAAGATGTATATGGCTGTAGGAGGTTTTGGTCAGCCAAAACCAACTTGTACAAAAAAACTGTAGTAAAGTACAGCTGACATATATATACACATCTTCCTGACTCAGCAGCAGGAGAAGCTTCATACATGCAAGATTTAGCCATCCACACAACCATACAGTTCCTCCATTTTCTTTAAAGGAGATAGTCCATCTATGCTTTGTGCATACATCTGCAGATCCATTCCTTCCACTGAAATAAATATCTCACCTAACAACAATAATCAAATTGTGCATATGAGCACAGAGGGGTCACAGAAATAAGAGCTGTAATCAGCAGTCCTAACATCTAGATAGGATGAAGGGACTTTAAATGTTGAGGGCTGGCTGGAGCTGAGGAGAAACTCTGGCCCTAGCTAAGGTTAGTACTGAGTCTCCATTAAAATAAGAAGAGGGAAAAGTGCTGAAACTATGCTCCCATTTCAGACTCCCCAACTTTCTGCTGCCAGCAACAGGCTGGTGACTAGCTGAGTTACATGCACGCATCAGGTTAATTCAGGCATTACACCAAACCATAATTAAAAGAAGCTTATCTATGCCTTGGTGTGATGTCTGAATCGACAAAGAATGGTGTATAAGTCAGCCAGCGAACTACATTCCGAAAAAGATGCAAACCATGATATGGCATGATGGCTAAAATTGTAAATATGAAATATACAAAGATAATTATGATACATTCAAGTTGTAAATTCAGGCACATAAAGATGACAATGACGGGATGGTGGTCTCCGGAATGCGATGCTGTTTCGACAAACGTCTTCTTCTAACCAAGAGTCTATAAGTTGATAATGTATGAAATATTGAACTCCAATGGAAAAGCTGCCCAATTCACATGGAGTTCAATAACAGTTTCACCTATTTCATTGCACAAGTAACGGAGAAGAACATCTCTCAGACAGAATAAAGCTTATATGATATATTAATTATGGCTATTACTCTACTTCAAGAGGCATTTCACAATAGTTGAATTGTGAATCAGGGTTGATCTGAATCACAGTTTGTGCGTTGCATGCTCCACTAGATCACTTTTGTGGATGGCATGAATTCTGCCGAGAGTGAGACTTTTTCACCTTCCCCTCAGAAGCAGTTCTGGGTTGCAGCAGTTGGGGAAGATGAGAGGCCACACTGCATACTTGGAAACTGTGACATCTGTAGAAATGCTCTGGTGGGTCTAAGAATATGATTATCAAAAACCATTGAAATATTACTCCAAGTTATGGTTAAAGGAAGCTTAACTACAACTTGGTATGACATCTGAACTGACAAATCATTACTTTCAGTTAAGCCATCCAGAATAATATACTTTGCAAACTGTGACTTGTGCTAACTATGGTTCAGTATGAAAGCTGAATGGACAAAGTGTACAAGGGCCAATACATCTATAGAGTACAGTGCTGAGCAGGGGTCATTTTGTAGAAAAAGAGGTGCAAGAGCTCATTAGCATAACTTATTTGCATATGCCACATCCCCTGACATCACCGGAAGTGTGTCAGAAGGCAACACCCACCGCTCAGACTCCACCCCAAAAATCTCCAGGTATTTCCCAACTCAGAGCTGGCGAGCCTACCTGATGGCACACATAGGGAAAAACAAACAAACCACCCATTTCAGGTAAAGAGGGGGGATACCAGGATACCAGGTCAATATATTTTTATTCTCCTTGCCATTGATGGCTGAGGTGCTTTTAGTGTTCCTTTTCTGTTTGACTGGCAGCCTTCCTCTCTGTTATACTTGACTGTGGGTTTTATATCACTGCCATTTAGTGTTATTTTTGTCAGCCACAACAAGGTCACTTTCAGAGAGGAAAAGCAGGTTTTAAATAAATAATGTTGACAAGTCTGGATCCAGAACAACAATGAAATCAGATCAGCTAATTTTTGCCTAAACAAAACCCAATGATCTAGAGTTGTGGTCTTCAACCTCACAGATTTTGAAGGATCTACGTGCCACTGGTGAGGGATCCTTCCCCAGCATCTTTACTTCGTGACAGCAAATACCACAGACTCCCCTTTGAATACAGATTCCTATGGGGTAGCAAATTGTAGCAAAAGAAGACTTATACTGTCTTTCTTCTGGGATTGAGACCCAGGCCTGTATGCATGGGAGGCCACAAGTGCCTTCCCCAAACAACCATGCTCGCCTTCTCCTTCACCACTCCCCCCCCCAACACAGTTCAGCAAGTGAGGGAGGGAAGGGTTGGGTCAGGGAAGGGCGCACGCAAGAGAGGCTTGCTCAGCCAGCCAGGTGGACCGGCTGCTTGCTGCTTCTGAAGTCCAGCTGGCTTTAGTCAGGCGACTGCCCATTCCTCTTCAATCGGGGAAAGTGATACGGCAAGGGAAAGGAGGCTAAGAAGGGGATGGTTGGCTGGTGCAGGACGCAGCAAGGCAAGACAACCATCCAGGCAGCTGCAGTTTGGAGAGATGTGATAGATGTTTGATAGGGCGCTGTCCCATTTGCCCCCTCCCCTGGACCAAGCCATGCCCTTCTGCCCCCATCAAGAAATGGCATAATTGGAAGACGTCCCCCACCCATTCTTACAAAGTCACGGTGAGTGTAGGCTGTGATGCAAGATGCACATTCAAGCAAGTAGACAGTCAGGATTAGGACCAGATACTGAGGACATAAACGACGAAGTGAGACTCCAGCAGGGACAGGATAGCAAGTCAACCTGTTTTATATACCTGTTCTGCAATGAATCTTCACTGATTTAAAGGCAAAGAAACTGATTGGTCTTTGGGTATGGTGGGAAAACTCAGTTATCCTGCAGTGTTATCAACAGTTCAAAATAAACCTCAGCAGCTACAGTGTGTGAAATATCACACTATGTACTATTGCATGGTAATTTATAACATAAGAAGATAACAGACTTGGAGTTCTACATCAGGAGTCCCCAGCATTTTTGAAAGTGATTCACCAGGTGTGGGGGACTGATTCAAATCAGGACTGTAGCACAATTGGGCAGGGGGCAGTTAAACCATTTTTCCCAATGCCCTGAGGAATCTTTTTTGCAGCTATTGAAAGTTGTAAGAGGCCTAGTTTTCTAGACAATTGGCAAAATTATATTTCATAAAATAATATCAGTTCATGTGGTACAATGGCTAGCTCATGGGGTTTGGAGGATGTGGGAATGTGATGCTGAAATCCTCAGTTACAGAGCTCCCTGGGTGGCCCAGGCTATCTCTCAACCTAATCTACCTCACACATTGGTGGTGAAGGAATCAGTGAGTGGAGCCCTTCAGCCTTTGCTCAGTTGAAAATGGGCTGATTGAAACTGTAGTCTAGTTTGTGGAGAACCGAACAACTCTACTGTCATAAGGTGCCCAAATTTGGTTGTCACAGACTGCTGCTGAGTGGGGCTTCCTGTGTAAATGAGTGGCCATTCACATGAACAGCTTAGAGGGAACAGTGGTAGAGACAAGTTTGAACCCCAGATGTAAGAAGTACAAGGTTGACAAGGTTTCCTCTGAGAGTATACAGAGTGCCTTTTCTCATTTGAAATGGGAAGGGAAGAGTCCATCGCAGGATGTGAGAATGGCCACTTTACACTTTTACCAGGCTCAAGTGGTGATGTGTGTCCTGGACTGCGGTACTTCAGGTTGCAGGCAAGACCTTGGGTTTGTTTGAACAATAAGGTAACATCTACATTCATGCAGAGAACTGGCATGGCTGAATCTATAATCTGGGCCTAAAGCAATTAAAAAGATGGGGACATCTCTTAAATTGGATGGGAAGTGGGAGAGAAAGAAAAGTAGGAAGGATTGAACCATGAGTGGCATGGCTGCCTCTGAGCATGTGCAAAGTGCCTTCCTCCTTCAGACTTCTGAATCCTGATTGACATGGGATGTTGGTCTTAAAGGTGCCACTAGAGTCAAACTTTGTTCTACACCCTGATCCGTTTAACTGGAGGTGCCAGACACTGAACCAAGGCAAAAGCTCAACCACTCCGCCATGATCCCCTTCTCCAACTGGTGCCTTTTTGCTGATCATTCTCTCTCCTCACCTGCCCTACCTCATGGGGCTGTTGTGAGCATACCAACATCCTGAGGAGGGAGGGTGGGACAAAATGAGCAGATGAGAGGAAAGTCTCTGAGCCTGCACAGGGCACAGCAGCAGCAGCAGAAGAAGAAAAAGAAAAGTAGGCGTTTGAGGGAGGCGGTGGGAGTCTCTCTCTGACCATCTCTTCCCCCTCACAAGAAAAGGGATGGGGGGTGGAGGCGACCTCTTTTGCTCTGAGACTTAGCAGGGACACCTCTGAGCGGGCCTGGAAAGGCGGGGAGGGGGGGGTTGCACAGGCCTCTCCAGGGCCCTGCGCCTAGTGCGGGCCTGGAAAGATGGGGGGCGGGTTGCGCAGACCTCTCCAGGGCCCTGTGCCTAGCGCAGGCCTGGAAAGATGGGGGGTTTTTTTGCGCAGGCCTCTCCAGGGCCTGGAAAAGCAGGGAGGGCAACTTCAACTTACCTTCCTTCTTCCTTCTCTGAGGCCAGACTGAGGGGAGGGCTGCTGGGAGCAGGGGGTGGGGCTTGCTACATGTCCCTACCCCCTGGCTTCCTCACTGTCGGAGCATTGCTCCGGTGAGCTCCGGGAGGAAATGAGGCCTGGTGCTGAGCAAACTGAGAAAGAAATCAGACAAGCAGCTAACCACAGTTCACCTGTATGTCTGGAAACTTAAAACAAGGTCTGGTGCCATATATGAATGTAGCCATTTCAATAGATCATTTACCAGACATGTCCCAAATCACAGGAATATTTCAGCGCTTTATGCAAAACATGTAAATATCACGATGAATTTTATAGGAATATGTTATGGATATTCCCTTTTATGGACATTCCCTATCTACCTACTAATAGCCAAGAGTCCCCTCTGTGTGCAGATATTTATTTCTGCCAACAGAAGGCTCACTCTCCTCCAACATTATCAGAAAATAGCTTTCTTTCTTTTTTACCTGCATGGGAGAGGAAGGTTTTTCTACAGACTCAGGGGACTCTGTGGGTCTGCAAAACAATCCAAAAAGTTTTTTTTAAAAAACCTCAGGGAGGGTTGAATCCCTCCGTAATACCTTTTGAAATGGCTCTCTACTCCAGGCCCCACATTGACAGTGAGAGATTAGAACATTGGGGGGGGGGGCTTCTGGTTCTGTCAATAAAAGGCAAGGAAAATGGGAAGGGCCCTTTTCAGGCATATTTTGGCCCTTCAGGGAGGGATCCTTAGGACCAGGCCTGATAAGGGTTACCAGTGCCAAACTGGGAAATTCCTAGAGATTTTGTGGTGGACTCTAAGGAGGTCTGGATTTGGGGAAGGGAGAGGCCTCAGCTGGATATAATGCCACAGAGTCCAGCCTCCAAAGCAGCCATTTTCTCCAGGGAGACAGATCTTTGCTGTCTAGAATTCAGTTGTAATTCTGAGGAATCTACGGGTTCCACTTGGTGGTTGGCAAACCTAGGCTTGGCAGCAACTTGATGCCATCTCACTTTCATGACCCAAGTAGGCCTAGCTGCTTGCTACTGTTCATCAGCAGCCAACCTATGAAAGCCAGTGTGATGTAACAGAGCTTCAGACCAAGGTCTGTGAGACCGAAGTTCAGATCTCCATCTTGCAGTGAAAGCTGACTGGGTGGTCACACACTTTCAGTCTAACCAACCTCTCAGGGTTGTTGTGCAGATAAAAAGGGGGAAAGAATAATGTAAGCTGCTTTGGTCCTCACTGTGGAAAAAGACTATAATTTTCCTAGGTAGAGTCTGTGGGGGAGGGGGGTGGAAATGGAAAGCACAAGACAGAGAGGCATATAAAGGTAGGTTGGCAGTTGGGTAGGAAGGAAATAGGGTTGCCAACTCCAGGTTGGGAAATTACTGGACACTGGAGGGATAGAACCTGGGGAAGGTGGGGTTTGAGGAGGGGAGGAACTTAAGACTGGTATAATGCCATGGACCCCCCCCTCCAAACCAGCCATCTCCTCCACGAATACTACTATTGTCAGCCTCCAGATGAGGACTGGAGATCACCCAGAATTACAACTGTTGGCCAGGTGACAGAGATCAGTTACTCTGGATAAAATGGCTGTTTTGGAGGGTTGAGTCTATGGCATCATACCCTGCTTGCCTCCTCAGGCCTCACTGTCCCAAAGCTCCACCCCCAAATCTCCAGGAATTTCCCAACCCAGAGCTGGCAGCTCTAAGGTGAATTGATCTCTGTAGCTGGGAGATCCATTGTGATTCCCAGAGGGCTGCCACTGCTGCTGGGAGGGGAGAGGAAGCAGGTGGGTGGCTGGGAGCACCGCCACCACTGCTGTTGTTATGCAGAGTGGGGGATGAAGCAGGCAGGGGGCTGGGACAGTGATGGGGGCATAAAGAGAGAGTGATGGGATGGGGGCAGAGCGAGACATAGAGTGATGAGGTGGGGAGGCAGAAAAACAGAATGATGGAGGGCAGAAAAAGAGAGGAAGTAACATGCATGGAGAAGAGATAAGATAGTAAGAAAGGGGGGGCAGAAGGGAGAAAGAGTGTGAGAGAGGCAGGGGGAGAGGGGAGGAAGCAAAGGTGTGAGGAATGGGATAACTATCCTGCAAGTTTCTTGTGGGTCTCCACTTGCACCAACATAATTAGCTTTCTGAAATAACACATAAGGGTTCGATTTCTAGCTTCCTAATAGCAATTTAAATATAACTATTTTCTGTGTGCTAACTGGCAAGGATGCTGAATGTGGAAGGAAGAATAGAATTTTTACAGACTTTTCTTATGTTTAACGTTATTAGATCCTTCATCTTTCAAATGATGTCACACTTTAACTAACCTAGCAATTCCTTCAAATAATGCCCCTCTTTAAAATATGTGGCCCAGAAACAAATTTGTAAAATATTAATGAAAGCTGATATTCTCAAAGTTTATCAGGAAACTATGTCACAAGGTGAGAAAGCCTAAAATCAGGGGAGTCTAAATATAATCATGAGAGTGTTCTTCTGTAGCTATATAAGAGTTCTGTAATGCAAAACAATGAAATACCAGAGTAGATATTTTTGTTTTCTACATCTGATTTAATAGAAGTAGCTTTCTTATACAAGGACAGGAACTCAGATGCCTTTCATGATCTGCTCCCTACAATGACAGAACAATTTGAGCTTCAAACAGAGGTAAGGAACATACTTAGGTTGATGACGTAAATTTTAAGAGAATATGCTAGTTTCTAACAGGAAACCAGATCTAATTATTTCTTCCATAAATCACAAGTCAATTCCAGTATAACAGTGTTCAATGAAAATAAACAAGAAATGTTATCTTGAAACAAAGACTGGCAGATACGTCAGAACCCGTGGGCACTCAATGAAATTGCTGAGCAGTCGAGTTAGAACAGATAAAAGGAAGTACTTCTTCACCCAAAGAGTGATTAACACATGGAATTCACTGCCACAGGAGATGGTGGCAGCTACGAGCATGGACGGCTTCAAGAGGGAATTAGATAAACATATGAAGCAGAGATCCGTCAGTGGCTATTAGCCACAAGGTATAGATAGGAACTCTCAGTCTGGGGCAAGTGATGCTCTGTATTCTTGGTGCTGGAGGGGGGGCAACAGTGGGAGGGCTTCTAGTGTCCTGGCCCCACTGCTGGACCTCCTGATGGCACCTGGTATTTTTGGCCACGATGTGACAGAGTGTTGGACTGGATGGGCCATTGGCCTGATCCAACATTGGCTTCTATTATGTTCTTATGTTTAGGTGTATTTGGGATAAAGAAAATTAGACAGAACTATGGATAATAATCAGTACCACACAAGTAAATACTTTACAAATCTGAATTATTCTCTTACCTCAATAGCTCTTTTAATATATGGAATCTGCGTACCACTGTTCAGATCTTCATTTATAATAAGCCTCCTTGCCCACTGTCCAGCTCTGACAACACCACTACCATGAATTAAAACCATCAGTTTGTCAGGATTTGTCATTGCATCTTCACTCATAAAGATAAAACTTCTGGGTTCACTTTCCATTGCATCTACCTACAATTAAGACAAACAGAATATTTACAAAAAGGAGCAAAATTACATTAATAACTTAAATCAATACATCTGTTCAATGGAGGGG
Source organism: Gekko japonicus (assembly GCF_001447785.1). NCBI lineage: Eukaryota > Metazoa > Chordata > Lepidosauria > Squamata > Gekkonidae > Gekko > Gekko japonicus. Next base: position 906,869 of record NW_015177016.1, on the reverse strand, counting down.
ATTGAAATAGATTTTTCTATAACAGTTTATTTACTGTTGTAACCTGCCCTAAGCCCTTCTGTGCTGGGAAGGTTGGACTAGAAATGTAGTTAAATAAATAAATATTCAGAGAATGTGGCAGTTCCTAAATAACGAGGTCTCAGATTTGTAAAACAGAAAGCATCCAACAGAATTTTACCATATTTGTTGTATTATAATGACCTCACAATTTATTGCTGGAAGACAGGCAAACCACTCAACGGCAGAGCAAGCCCTCCATGTTCAAGTCATTGTTACTCCAAGCATTTATTTTTCTTGGTACTATTTATTAACTTTCTAGCCTTCTCTTTCACTATGGAGCTCAGACTAGTATTTTAATCTTGCAACAACCTGTGAGGTAGGTTAGACTGAGACATTAACTTACCCAAGGTCAAACATTGTGTGCTTCGTAGCTATAATAGGATTACAAACTACATGCCATTTTGTGCTAAGTAGTGTTACAGCTGAGCTGCAAGTTCTTTGGTGTGTTTAAAGTGCTAATTTGTAGCCACAAATGTAGCTTGACCTTCAAGGCAGCCATATACAATTAACAGCTATCTAATAAACAGGGCACTCATGCTGATTTACCCTGTCCACTTTTGGCAGAAAGCTCCAACCACATTGTTATTGATCTCTCACAGTGTTATCCTTCCTCCTCCAAAGAGCTCAGATAGGTGTGCATAATTCTCATATCCTCCATTTTATTGTAACAATTCTGTGAGACAGAATGAATGGCAGATATACAGTCCTCTTCCTGCCATCTGACCCAGGTCCTGCAAATTTGGTGTATTCAGGGAACTGAATGCAAATGAGCTGACTGAGAATAAACCTAGAAACAATAATATTGAGATTTAGGGTGGATAAAATATTGGGTAGAATGCATGGGTTATTAATTTCTACCTTTCTGTTGTACCTTTCTTTTCCGCCTAATTCTAAGGAGGCTGTTGATGTTCTGTACTGATGCTTGGAGTCAGTAACAGGCTGGATGAGTGTGAACAAGCTGAAACTTAATTCCGACGAGACAGAGGTTCTCTAGAAAAGCAGACCAGGGAGTTGAGATCTCGCCTGTCTTGAATGGGGTTATACTCCCCTTGAAAAGCCAGGTTCACAGTTTGGGAGTGCTACTTGACACAGCAGTCACCTTAGAAAACCAGGTGGCTATGTTGGCTCAAAGTGTTTTGCCTAGCTTCAGCCAGTACTTTGTTCTTTGGGCCTCTTCTTTGTTCAGTAAAATTTAGCCACAGTGATCCATGCCCTAGTTACACTTAGACTGGACTACTGCAATGCACTTTACTTGGGGCTACGCTTGAAGAGTGTTCAGAAGCTGTAGTGAGTACAGAATGCTGCCGCTAGACTGCTGGTTGGGGCCAGCTATCGTGAGCATGCAACCTTATACTACGGCAATTATACTGGCTACCAATCCACTTCCAAGCCCAATTCAAGGCATTGGTTTTTTTCTTTAAAACCCTACATGGCTTGGGACTGCAGTATCTGAACGACTGTCTTCTCCCATAAATTCCTGTCCAGGAATTAAGATTGCAAGTAGACTGTCCCAAATCAAAGATGCTCATCTGGTGAGCACACATGAGGGACCTTTTCAGTGTCAGCTCCACAATTATGGAACAACCTCCCAAAAAGGTGTGCCTGACCCCCCCCCCACTTACTTTTGATCTTCAGGAGGCAGTTGAAGACTGTTATTTAGGAGTGCATTTGACTAATTTAGTTTTTATTTATTGACAGTCCTAAGTGAGACCTTTATGTGTTTTTTACAATCACTCTTATATTTAAATTGTAAGCTACATTGAGCAGCTAATAAATGTTTTGAATAAATGAATTTTTCATAACAACCCTACAGTGCAAATCATGCTGAGAAATAGTGACTGACCAACAGTCACAAAATGAATTTATTGCCAAGTCCACAAGAAACAGATTTCATGCAGCCACACTGGTATAAATCAAAAGCAAAAACTAAAAGCAATGTAATATCTTTGATTAGGATCAACCACAATACTACAAAACAGAGTGCAAGTAGTTTTGTGTTATTTTGATCGATTCTAGTAAATGGAATTATCTGGCTATTATTTTTAGTTGCATGGTATGGGGGATCTGAAGCATCTCCCTAGTCTTAACTGTATCCACTATACATTGGTGAGGGTCAAGAAGAACCAATAAATATGAAAAGTATCATAAGCTTTTAATCTAATTTCTATTCCACAGAACTCATTACTTAAAAAAACGGTCTGGATGTTTGATTTGAAGGTGCTTCCACTCACGCAAACAGTAGCCTATTCTTTCCAAGGATTTTCCCCCTTGAGCCTCCTGTACCATTCCTTCCTTCTCAGAGGCAGATAATTCAAGGATCACAAGGACTGCAAATGGAGGGAACAGGCAGCAAAGATCCATTCTTAGCTTCCAACCCTATACCTATATCAGAACCCTCTCTTTGAGAGTTTGACCCCAGGTGATGAAAGTTACCACTAATGTAATGGAAATTAAACCACCCCAGCAATGTGTATGGCAAGAGCTTTGGAAAAGGAAGGGGAAAAGGTAGCAAAAAAACACAACATTAAGAATTTTCTACGCTGAAACAGAATGTTTAAAGCATGGCATTTAGTAAATGTACTTAGGCTGTTAGAAATCACAGCATTTATCATTTCAATATGGTAAACTATCTTGTGCTTCAGAACAAAGTTTGAGTTCAGTGGTACCTTTAAGATCAACAGAATTTTATTTATGCACACTTCATCAGATACAATTAAATGGAAGTTACCAGTCCATACATATAGGCAGAGGGTGAGCAGTAAATTAACATAACAGCATAATGAAGATATTTAGCAAATTCAAGGATCAAAGTGGAATAACAAGCTTAGTGTCCTGGGAATGCAAGCAGAGCAGGGCAACCATGCCAGATCACAGTCAAGAGTCCAGTCCAGAGATCAAATACCAGTTCAGCAGCAGGCAAAGTTCATGGGTTGTCCAGAAAAGCAGAGTCAAGTCAGTTTGAGGTCACTGATCAGCAAGGTTCAGGCAGGTCCAAAAAGCAGAGTCAGGGGTCAGTCCAAAGGTCACAGGTTGCAAGGCAGAGTTCGGTGTTGTGGTTGTGAAGTTCACAGGATTGTGACATGTTGCTTCCACACTATGCAGGTCTCCTGATCTGATTTATATAGGTTTCTCCTAACAAGACCTATTTACAGTAATTTTATTTTATTTATATCACGCCCTACCCCGCAAGTGGACTTCTGCTTGGAAGTGCTTACGTAGTTACTCAGAACTGTCATCAGCAAACAGCTAATTAGCTGAGCCAAAAGCCAAGCATGGAGTCTCTGCCTATGCCGTTCAACGGGTGGGGGTGAGTCTGATGAGCTGCTTACAGGCACAGGTTTATTGGCTGCTTCAGAGCTAAGCATGGGTGGCTCAGGGTCAGCTGCCGGCAATGAATGTGGAAGCTCTTGCACTTCTGGCTCATTAACCTCAACTAGTTCAGGGCTGGCTGCATGCAGCTCCCTGACTCTTGAGGAGTCTTCAGCAGGGCTCTAGTCGGGGGGGAGCTCTCAGGTACGGAGCTCCGGAAGAGAACCTCTAGGGGGCGGGGCGGTCACGTGGTGAAGCCCCGCCCCCTTCTTTACCCCGCCCTCTGCTTCGATCCTCATTCCGTTTGGGAATGAGGATGAAGCAGGAGGGTAAGTAGCCGGGCCTTCTGACACACTTCCGGTGATGTCAGGGGGTGTGGCCTTCTGTCACTTCCGGTGATGTCAGGGGGCGTGGCATATGCAAATAAGTTATGCTAATGAGTTATGCTAATGAGCTCCGGCAGCTCTTTTTCTACAACAAGACCCCTGGTCTTCAGCCATGCAAGGCTCAGGCTGACCCACAACACTTAGTTTACATGGTTACTATTTGTTTGGGTTCAATTCTGGGGGAGAACACAGCGAAGGAAATAACTATGTCAAAATGCTCCATCCGTCTCCTCTCAAGCATGGAGGCAGGATGGGTTGCATCAGCAGGAGGGCAGGAAGAGTTGTATCAGTGCTTAGTTCTCATGGCCCTTTCTTATACACCCAGGGAAATGCTGATCACCACTTTGGGGTCAGGCAGCAATTTTTCTCCAGGCCAGTTTGGTCAGGGATTCTGGAGGTTTTTTGCTGGGCATGGAGCAGGGGTCACTGTGTGTGAGTGTGTGGGGGAGATATTTGTGAATTGCCTGCATTGTGCAGGGGGTTGGACTAGATGACCCTGGAGGTACCTTCCAACTATATGATTCTTTTTTGAAGTAGGGTGATCGGCTGTGTAGAGTTATCCCCCTGTCCCCTGACCAGAGAAATAATTCCAGTCTACCATTCCAAATTACATTACATTCTAATATACATTACATTAGACCACTAAAGGGTGATGGTCGGGCAGGGGATACCAGTGCTCCTGGGGAGTGAAAAGTATAAAGGTGGGTCCAGACAGAAATGGAAAGGAAGGGGACAGAGAAGTAGAAGAGCTCGGTCCCTTTCCAGCCTGCGTCCCATTCCGAAGGTAGTAGGTGTTGTGCAATGCCAGGTCCATAAATAGTAAGACTTCCTGCTTGAGCAGGATATGGCCCTGGCGTGCATGACTGAGACCTGGGTGCGAGATGGAGAGACTGTAGCTCTCTCCCAATTGGCTCCCCCTGGGTTCTCAGTCCTCCACCAATCCTGGATTAGGGGGAGGAGAGGCTCTGTTCATCCAGGAGGCTTACACATTCAGGGCACTCCCGCCACCGAGGCTCACGGGCATAGAGTGCACCGGCTTTGTGTGGGAAGCCAGGGAGAGTTTGGCTGTTTGGTTGGTGTACCGTCTGCCCAATGCACTGACAAACAGCCTATCATCCTTGTTGGAGGCCGTATCAGGCTGGGCATTCGAACACCCCAGACTGATAGTTCTGGGAGACTTCAATGTCCATGCCAATGATGTACCCTCCACACAGGTGATGGATCCGGTGTTGTCCATGGCAGCACTAGGACTCTCCCAACAGCTTCTACTCATCGTGCTGGGCACACGCTTGATTTGATATTCGCAGCGGGGGTTACGGTGGACCGTATCACTGCTATGGCAGTTCCATGGTCGGACCACTTTGCCCTGAAGGCCCGCATGAATGTTCGATCCCGACCCTGTATGGGCGGCAAGCATATTTTAGCTCGCCTGTGGAGCCAAATGGACCCCATGCGGAGCCAAATGGACCCCATGCGGTGCCAGATGGCCTTGCGAGATCCAATGCCCCCTGGCGGCTCATTAGATGAGCTCATCAAGGACTGGCATAGACAACTCTTGGCAGCCATCGAAGAGATTGCTCCCCAATGTCCTCTGCGCCCTGTTCTAAGCTTGCTCCATGGTATACTCAGGAGCTGCAGCAGATGAAGTGAGGGCTCAGACAGCTAGAGAGGTAGTGGTGGCACACTTGCAATGAAGCCACAAGAGCATCTTATAGGACATTTATGAGATTCTATGAGATGGCAGTCAGAACCGCTAAAAGAAAATATTATGCGGCCACGATTGCATCTGCGAGCTCCCGCCCAGCCCAATTGTTTAGAAATATTTGGTCCATTACTACTCTGCCACAGGGGAGACTAAACATTAAGGAATTGGAGATTGGCTATGAGGCTTTTGCGAGCTATTTTGCAGATAAAGTCTTGTTGCTCTGCTGCAACCTTCCCGTTACAGTTGATACAGTAAGGGAACTCGAAGCTCCATGCACGTCTTCTTGTCAGGTTTTGGATTATTTCAGTCCACTCAGCCTAGAGGAGGTCGACAAGCTACTCTCACCTGTTCGCCAAACCACTTGCAGCTTTGACCCGTGCCCGTCATGGCAAATTAAAGCCAGTCGTGATGGGCTACGAGGTGCCCTAAGGGAAACTGTCAACAAGTCCCTCTCTGAGGGGTTGTTCCCAGGGGCACTAAAGGAGGCAGTGGTACACCCTCTCTTAAAAAACCATCCTTGGACCCGGCCAAATTGGCTAGGTTTGTTTTTTGTATTGTAGGGTAGGGTTGTTTTTTGTATTGTATTCTGAGGTCTATTCATTGTAACTGGCAATTGCTGAATTTGGTTTGATTGAATCTGAGTGGTTGGCCATCTTGTGTTATAGCTATGTGTAATGTTTTTATAGTTTATATTGTAATTCTATATCTATGTTGTTAGCCGCTCTGAACCTGCCAAAAAGCAGGGAGGATGGGATATAAATATAAATATAACAATAACAACTACTACTACTACTACTACCACCGGCCGGTTTCCAATTTGCCCTATTTGGGCAAATTAACTGAGAGAGTGGTGGTGATTCAGCTGCAGAGTTTCTTGGATGACATCTCAGCATTAGACCCCTTCCAGTCTGGTTTCCAACCAGGCCATGGGACGGAGATAGTACTGGTCGCCCTCACGGACAACCTTCAGAGGCATCTGGATCGGGGCAGTTCAGCGGTGTTGTTGTTGTTGGACCTGTCGGCAGCATTCAATATGGTCAACTACTAACTACTGACCCGCCACCTCACCGACACCAGGATTCAGGGGTCTGCCTTACAGTGGCTCTCCTCATTTCTCCAGGGTTGGGGACAAAGGGTGGCCATTGGGGAACAGCTGTCCCGAAGGCACCCGCTAGTTTGGGGAGTGCCTCAGGGAGCAGTGTCCTCCCTGATGTTGTTTAACATCTACATGCGCCCCCTTGCCCAGATTGCCCGGAGGCATGGGCACCATTGGTGCTAGTGCCGGAGGTTAGGAGCTTGGGAGTGCTCCTAGACGCCTGAAATCAAATTTATTATTATGGTTCGTGACCAGCACAAGATCAGTTACAACAATGTACACGAATCTGATAAGTTGTAGGGAATACACAATATTTAAAATTACTGAGTGGCCTATGCATTCTTAAAATCACAGAACAGATTGAACAAAACATCTACATTTTATGATTCAGCTACATTCTGCGTTAATTCCCTGCGAATTCTGCATGATGCTGCAAGAAATCTGGCACAAGGGAGTGTGAGCTGAGCATTTGTGTCTGAAAGGAACTTCCTCGTAATTTCCTAGACGCCTCCTTAACAATGGAGGCCCAGGTAGCAGCCACTGCAAAGTCAGCCTTTTACTGTCTTCGGTTGATTAAGCAGTTGGTTCCCTTCTTCGAATGCAATGACCTGGCGACAGTGATCCACGCAATGGTGACCTCAAGACTGGATTACTGTAATGTTCTCTACATGGAGCTGCCTTTGTCCCAAATCCGGAAGCTGCAGTTAGTGCAGAATGCGGTGGCCAGGCGGTTGTTGGGCCTCCCTATGCGGGAGCACATCCAGCCTGCACTAAAAGCACTACACTGGCTTGCCTATAGCATACGCGCCCCGGTTCGAGGTGCTGGTTCTTACCTTGAAAGCCCTATATGGTCAGGGGCTTACATACCTAAAGGACTGTCTTTCCACACATGTTCCCCAGATCGGGGTCCCAAAACCGTTTGGCACTTCCGGGCCGCAAGGAAGCCAGGCTGGCTGTGATGATGGCAAGGGCCTTCTCTGTGGCGGCTCCATACTGGTGGAATGAGCTCCCGGAGGACATCAGGGCCCTGCGGGACCTTTTACAGTTTTGCAGGGCCTGCAAGACGGAGCTCTTCCACCAGGCTTTCGATTAAGGAGCCGCACCACTTAGAGCAAGGCCCTGGCCCCAACACCAACATCAACAGTAACACCAAAATCAATAGTATTATACCATCAACAGCCTGATGCAACCCAGACCAGCTGTCGGCACATTGTGATTGCTGCAAACGTCGGCCATCTTTATATTAGTTTATAATTTATTATATTTGGGAGTGTACTGTGATTTTATCAATCTTCTTGTTTAAGTGCTTTTATATAGTTTGTAAGCCGCCCTGAGATTGTTAGCAGGGAGGGCGGGATACAAGTCAAATAAATAAATAAATACAAAAATAGATTACAATCTACTATTCAAATCTACTATTTCAAATAGGAAATAAAATAAAATAAAGAGGATGTATGTCCCTTCTGGGGGATTGGTGGGAATACAGATGTAAGGACTGAATGATGTTAGCATATGTAGTGAGATAAGAAACCACCCCTGTTGACTCCTGGGGATTCCATTGTTCTGAGTGTTGTAATAACTTGCAACTTAGCAATTTCCCTTTCCACTTTGTTCCTGAAGTTCCTTTGCATTAAAACAGCTACTTTGAGGTCACCAATTGAATGTCTTGGAAGGTTGAAGTGTTCTCTTACAGGTTTTTCAACCTTGTGATTCCTGATGTCAGATTTGTGTCCATTTATCCTCTGGCATAGGGTTTGTCCTGTTTGCCCTACGTAGAGAACCAAAGGGCATTGTTGGCCATATACAATGTTAGACGATAAGCATGTGAATAAGCCTGAGATGGTGTAGCTGATGTTATTAGGACCAGTGATTGTGTTGTCTGGGTATATGTAGCAGCAAAGTTGGCATCTGAATTTATTGCAAGCTCTGGTACCAGTGTCAATGTTCAAATTAGATGTTGTATTATTGTGGGCGAGTTGTTTGAGACAAGGGAGCTGTCTGTGCACAAGAAAAGGTTTGCCCACCAGTACTTGTGAAAGAGGACTGTCATTATCCAGTAGAAGTTGTAAACCGCTGATGATGTGTTGTGCTGTTTTAAGTTGAAAGCTGTATGTGGCCACTACTGGTGTTTTGTTATTGTCTCTTTTGGCCCTGTCTTCTAACAGGTTTTCTCTGGATATCATTCTGGCTTTGTTAATCTGCTTCCTGACTTCATCAGGTGGATACTTCAGTTCCAAAAAGGTGTGTTGTAGATCCCTCAAGTAAGAATCTCTGTCTGTAGGATTGGAGCAGATGCGGCTGTAGTGTAGAGCCTGGCTGTATACAATGGATCATTTGGTATGTTTAGGATGGTAGCTGGAGGCATGTAGGTATGTTTGTTGGTCAGCAGGTTTCTGGTGCTAGGTGGTGTCTATGCATCCATTGTGTACTTTTATAGTTGTGTCCAGAAAATGTATTTCTTGAATGGATTGGTTCATTGTCAGGTTGATGGTGGAGTGAAAATTGTTGAATGCCTGGTGGAATGGAGGGCAGGTAGAAGAGAGTCAGCCAGAGATCTTCTGCGAGTTTGGTGTTTCTAGCTTGCATAGGATCCATTCTATACACCCCTGAACCTGCATCAGTCAAAATGACTGCCATCTGACAGGCACAGGTTCAGGAGGTTCATGAGTATATAGAATGGGTCCTGTGCAAGCTAGAGACATCAAAGTTGCAGGTGACCTCTCTCAGATGCTCCTCTACATAACCTCCAAGTTATGGAGCTTTGAACTTTGGAAAACATTTAGAATGAGCAGAGATATTCTGTCTGGTAATGTATCCATTCATGAACTGGCATTAACCTCCATTAACGGCTTGAAAGTTTGTGGAAAGGTCGTGCTCCTTTACCTGCCACGATCTTCAGTTCATGACCAACAAACCGGCCAAAATTTGTCACGAACTTTAGTTTGTGAGCCAGTTCATGCTCATCCTTACTTAGTTGTAAAAGGCTGAGGCCACAACAGAGAAAGCTCTACTTATTGAATCAAGCAACTCCACCACGTTTTGGTGAGGGAGGGACAGAAACATGTGAAGGCTTTCTCTGATGCACATAAATCCATGCAATTTATAGCTATATTGGTAATAAACAGGAAATTCTTAAATTTTGTCTAGGAATATTAACTTGACTTATAAAAGCTTTAATATCATAAAAGTTGTAATATTTGGGGGGAGCTGGAAAAGAGAAAAAAATGGGCACAGATACAAAAATATATGCATAAGAGGAGGTTTAGTTCGCACAACTAAAGAACAACCCAACCATCAAATGTCTACCAAACAGGACAGAAAACAGGCTTTACTGACTTCATCTTAATTACATTTGGAAACATTTCTTCAAGGCAATTTGTCTTCAAACTGCTGTAATTCATTAAATGAAGCTTTCACTAAAGGATACACGTAAAAGGTCACACTTGTGCCCAATCACATTTTATTGACAAATCAGCATAGTATACCATTTATTTCTCATCACAGTGAGATAGTACAAAGCAATTTACAGTACATATAACTCTACCATCCTGTCAAATAATTATACATGTTTATAGTATACAATTTATTTTATTGTAACAATACATGTTAATATTGTTAAATTCCACACATTTTCAATATAGTCATTCTAGAATTGAAAAATGAAGTCATTCAAAAACATACCATTTCACTGGAGAAGCAATGCTGACTGCATTACTCCTTCCAGCTATCCCACAATTAAAGACCAGAGCACAATCTTTTATTTATTGCATTGGAATATCCCAGAACAACAACACTTTCAACATGACATTTAAGCAATAATCTACTGAAATAATCTTTTACTTGCAAGCACATTACTCTTTCCAAAGATTTAGTTGGAGGGCCCTTGGAAGCCCAAAATTGTGGCACATCAAGTAACTTACAAAATAACTTAGAAAAGTGCACTGAATTCTATGGAAGGACAAGCAGAAAGAGCTCACACAAGCAGAATTCCCTGCCTTCCCTTTCTCCCAGCAACTTCTGGACCCCCAAAAATCCCCAGGACAAGGACTCTCAACAAAATGCACAGGGGGGTGCAGGGAGGTTGATGGGATGTGGCACAGGAAGCAAGCTTTCTTTTCAGGCGGAGGGGAGGTAGGGCAATTTCACCCAACTGCCCTCCCTGACCTCAGCCCTTTTTTGCATAGTACACTTCCAGGTGTCTCCCAAATGTCAGCAGATTTTCATGGGACTCAATAGGCTACTGTAGAACCACCTCCTCAGCTTCTTTCAGGAAGGGGGAAGTCAGTTCTATTGCTTTCCAGACTCACCTCAGCCACCTTTTTAGAAATGCTAATAGGTCTAGCAAGAGACAATGGGATGGTCAAGCTCCCGCCTCGCCCCAAGCATATAACAGAGATTTGGAGGTATTAAGTACTAGAAAAACTTCAGGAAGAAACTCCTGGAGACTTCAGGAAAAATTTCTTTGACACAGCCTAACCTGGTCAGTGGGAGGAGAAGGAGAGATAATAAAACCCTTGGGAGCAAGGAGGAGGGGCTATTTTGTGTTGATTCCATCGAGGCAGACAGAACTCTTAGCTGAGGTCTGTAGGAGGTGGCCATTGCCATGTTCTAGACTGCACACCTGAAAGAAGCTTTAAGGTAATGGCTACCCTGTAAAATATCTGTAACTTTCTAAGCTAAGGAGCCTGCCTTATATTTAACATCTGAAAGGGCATGTATAGAGGGAGGGAGAAAGGAATTGTGTTTTACCCATTTCTTTGGAACCCCTTGCTCAATCTGGTACTGTGCTAAGAATATGTTTGTGAACATTTTCTTTTAAATAAATACTTTGTAATGTTTGATCCTGGTAGTGGTTCTCTGTGCCACATTTTGGACATGCTATTTTTAAAGGAGTGCCAGGAGGAAGGGGAGGGCAGTCAGTTGGCAAGTGGCTATTCCCCCAGTGGTGCACCAAGCAGTAAGCTGTCCCCAAGGTAACCAGGCACTGGGTAGTGGGAGATGCAAAGGCAAGGCCTCAGAACTTGGAAGGGAAGCTGGGAGTCCGACCTTCCCAGTGGGCAATTCCTATAAAGGCCAGGTGGTCACAGCGGTTGAACAGAGAGCAAGAAAAGCCCCTCCTGGTGTTGGGAAGACCTTGGAGGGCAATGTGAAACAGGGCCTGCAGGTCAGAGCAGGACCGTACTGCCACAATCCTATATAAAGGAATTAAATATTCAACAGCTGCCAACACTTGTCCAATGTTCCCTCTAAGACATGGAGTCTTGTGAGCAAAAATTCTACTTTGTGAGCTACTGGCATTAAAGTTGTGAGTGAGCAATTTGGCTTCTGCATACATTAGTTTGCTCTGGAGTCATCCTTCCTGAGCCAAGACAAAAATATGTGAGCCAGAGGCTAAAAAACTGTGAGCAAGCTCACACTAACTCAGCTTAGAGGGAACACTGCTTGTAACTGTCCCTTTCTTTCAATGCCTATTTAATGAAGGCAGCTATGAGAAAGAACACTGGTGTGGAATCACTTGAGGCTACTGGTGAATATAAAGTGGAAATAAGTATTGCTCAAGCCTTAATTTAAATTTTTTAAGAATGATGTCTGTACAGGTCTGGAAAAATGTTACAATTCCTAGGCACCAGCATAAAAGTTTCAGGAGTATGGTCAATCAGGTGCCTATGGATTTTCCAGTGCTTATATAGAAAAAATAGCACACTATTAGAAATAGAACTTTTTCTAACAGTATAGTTACCTACGAGTGTTTTGAAGATGGGCAGCAGTTTCGTACACATTTCTATGGAATGGTCCGGCATCATCCACTTGGACACATGCTCAGAAGAACACGTAGAAGTGATCAGCTCATAGTTTATTAGTGATTCAGCAAGAGGAGGAGGAGGAGATTGGATTTATACCCTGCCCTTCACTACCCAAAGGTGTCTCAGAGCGGCTTACAAACTCCTTTCCCTTCCCCTCCCCACAACAGACACCCTGTGAGGTAGGTGGGGCTGAGAGAGCTCTTGACAGAAACTGCTCTTTTTCAAGAACAGTTCTTATCAGAACTACGGCTTGCCCAAGGTCATCCAGCCAGGTGCAAGTGGAGTGGGGAATCAAACCCAGTTCTCCCAGATTAGAGTCCGTGCCCTAAAGAACAGCATAATAAACTCATACCTTCCAGGCCTTAGCCCAAAGACCCTAAACTGTAGCAAAGAGAGAAAGTTCAACAGACGGCATAAACACAGTATCTGAAAGGAATTCAGTTACAGGTATCTAATTTCTTTGAGAGACTGCTATATAAGCACACTAATCCTTTCTTAGCACCAGGGGAACAAGGGGGATTAAACTCCAAAGGCATTGTCTTCCCACACTGAGTACTCTATCTGGTCCCAAATAAAGTTTAACCTTCAACATTTGCAAAAAAAAAAAAAAAAAGAGTTTTTTTTAAATACTGAAAACCCCTAGATATGTTCTATCATTTATCAAACAAATATCTCCCAAAACCACACATTCTATGGTGCTAACAGGTTTACTAACTACATTCACCTGTCTTCCCCAAAAAGCAGTTGCACTGATCCAGCCAATATTTTCTCTTACCCACAGAGGATTGCATTAGTAGGTGCTGGCACTACCAATGGAGTCTCAATTGGCCTGAGAGGGCTGAAATAATACAGTCATTCTGACACTGAAAAGATCATGGGGATATATGCCAGGATTAACCTAGGAACACATCTGATGACCCATTATTTTGCAGATCAAGATGACAATATACAAAATTCTCACTGCTTACAGTAAAATCGTATCATCTCTTAAGATTCTGAAAAATCAATCTATATTGAACTTACAGGTATATATACTTTTTTCAAATGGCATTCTTCTTCCAGAAGTTCATATACATACTTAGTGATGATCTACAAGAGAAAAGTTGTATAATGAATTGCTTTTGCATTAACAAAACTTTTGCAGGGAAAAAAAGTTTCTAAATTTCACACTTCCTAATTTTATTTATTTATGTATTAAATTAGATTTCTTGGCTGCCCTTCCCTGCAGTACACACAAAAGCACAAGGACCTTCTAGACCTGATTTTAAATTGATTTGAGCAGTAACTTGAAAGACGATGCAAATCCACAAAGAATTGCTTTTACAATCACATACCCGGGTTTTTTTTAATGGAAGCAGCAAAAGACAGGAATCAGCTTGTTTAAAACTTTGAAAATATATTTTGCTTACCTTCCCAATAACATTTTATTGAAATTAGGTGTCATTAAAATTATGGGGAGAGACTTCAAAATAGCAAGTCTAGGGCCTCACAAGATACAACTGAAATCTTAAGTAAGAATAAGTAGCACCCCATTCAAGACTTCCAAATTCAGCCTCTCTAAAGCCAGAAACAAAGACCTTTGAACCCTAGGTTACTAAATGTGATCATGATCTAGGACGCTCCCTTTATATATGAGGAAAAGCCTTGACTCACTGTTACGGATTGTTGAGAAAGGCCTATCCAAGTTCAGGGTTTTTTTTGAACCCTTGTTACATTCAACTGCAATAGGAAGGCTAACTAGAACATGTTCTTAACAATTTAACCCCACAGTATATGTCCATTTGAGTTGGGTTTGAAATCTTGCACTGCTTACATCTAGGATTGCCAGGTCCCCCCAGTGCATGAGGGATCCCCCGGTTTCCGGTGCAGGCCAACTGGCCGGCAGGGGAGAGTTACTGCCTCAAATGCGATGTGCCTACATTGCCTGGAAGTGATGAAGGCAAGTCAGCGACGTCAGGGGGAGACACTCTGGTTTTGGGGCAAAACTCGATGGGAAAATTAGCTTCAAACGATAGTTTTGCCCAAAAAACAGAGTATCGTCCCCGCGGCATCACTGACATGCCTACGTCACTTCTGGGTGATGTAGGCACGTTACCCCCAATGTCCCTGATGTGCTTCTTCCCTCCCCTCTCCTGGAGTGTCCCGATAAGGCCCCCGCCGGCTTGTCATTTGGACCAGTGAACCCTACTTACAAGGCTGCCTGAGTTCCAGACCAGAACAAAGCAATACGATGCTCACATATTTATATTAAAATACATTCATTTGATTTCAAGTATAGGTACATATTCAGGATTACAGCATAAATTATTTCCTACAAATAACATTTGTTTCTAAAACATCATGGTATTAATTGAAAGCTCAGTTTTTAAAAACATACCCAGCTAAAGTACAGCTGAACAAGAATATAACTGTAAGGAATGAGTTGATTTAAGTCATGTTTATCCCAAAGCAGCATGTTAGAAACATGCACCCGGTATAATTTTACCCTTAGGACCTAACTGTTTCCAGTTCACTGAAATCATCTTCCATTTTTAGCAAGAGTAAAGTATATATTTCTAGAGTCTCACCAGCTGAGAATTCCAAGCCACTGAAGTGAATATAATGATAATAAAGGACTCAAAGTGTATTTGCGCCAACTACAAAACACTATTTGTTTGTAGTGGTAGGAAGGTATGGGCTGCCCAGTGCTATGTCTGCCAGAAGAAGAAACTTCACACCACAGGAATTCAAAAGGAAGGAATATACTTCTGATACTGCATGATACAGTTGTAAGATACTGCAATGTGAAGTATAAAGCAACATAGCACAGCCTAAGAACTTCCTTCTCTCACCTGTACAAGCACCATACACTCCAAACAATGAACCCAGCTGAATAAAAGGTGAAGAACTATTCATGGTCTCATGATACACCAAGATAATATTGGGAAAATTCATTCATTTTCAGGGTTGATTCATATTTAATTTAGGTTTAGAACTCATGCTATCCTTAGGTATCAGGATGGGTAGTAGTTGGGCTTCAACAAATGAAGCCAGCAGCAACAACAGCCTTGAAAAAAGTTGCAAGCTGCAATGGCATTTGCTAATGCATTGCAGTGATTGGCTGTCTGCAAGGTCCCTCCCTCCCCGAAAAGCAGAGCAAAAAGTGGGAAAGGGGCAAAAACGGCAGGGAAAAGAAGGTGAGTGGAGCCCTTTAAAGTTTAAAGCCACCAGAACCCGATTTTGGTAAAGCCAAAAAAAAAAGCCAGGGAAAAACCAAAAATTTTCAGGTTTTTTATCGGTATTTAGTATTTGGCAGCTGAATCAGCTCAAGAGAGCTGATTCGGTATGCCGAATACCCGAAAAATGCTGGAAAAGTTTTTTCCAGGTTTTTTTTTGGTCCGGCTTTACTAAATGCACACTCCTAATGGTGACCCAAAGCAGCTTATATCATTCTCCTCATACATTTTATCATCACAACAACCCTGTGAGGGATGTTTGGATGACAGTGTGTGGCTGGCGCAAGGTCACCCAGTGAGCTTCTACAGCAGATTCAAGCCTGGGTCTCCCAAATCTTAGTCTGAAATTCTAATAACTACATAACACTGGCTTTCACTGGCTGCTAATGAAGAAGAAGAAGAAATTGGATTTATACCCCGCCCTTCACTTGGAGTCTCAGAGCGGCTTACAAACTCCTTTCCCTTCCCCTCCCCACAACAGACACCCTGTGAGGTGGGTGGGACTGAGAGAACTCTGACACAAACTGCTCTTTCAGGAACAGCTGTGCCAGAGCTTGTGACTGACCCAAGGTAACACCAGCAGGTGCAAGTGGAGGAGTAGGGAATCAAACCCGGTTCTCCCAGATTAGAGTCCGCACACTTAACCACTACACCAAACTGGCTCTCATGAACAACAGCAAGCAACTAGACCTGGGTGAGTCATGCAACCTAGATGGTTGTAAGTCACCTCATAGTTGCTGTACCGCAATAAGTCCTCTCTCAAAGGCTAAGACAGGCCTGGAAAGGGCCTTTGCACACTCCTCTGTATTGACAGACTCCAAGGCTTAAAGGCTGGCATCATTGTTGTGGTTGCCCAGCAACAGCCACTGAGGGCATTTGTTTCTTAAAGCTACAGGGGCTGTTATTATTTGAGAGGATTAATGCCCCACAGTTTTTGTTGCTATTTTTTTTAGATTTCAGATTTTTCTGTAAACCTGGGGTTTTTTCAGGTTTGTAGAAAGATCTGTGTTGTCTGTTCCTGGCCTCATAAGCATCCACAGATAATGGCCATGTTCAGAATTAGATATATTAATTTGGACTATTCCTGGCCTTTGTGTTTCCAAAGGAGAAGCCCATTTGTTACTTCTTGCTCCCAGAAAGCCAGGTGTGAAACACAATGCCAATTTCAAACCTGCATGCCTTTTCTGCATTTTGCACAGGGTGCTAATTTCCTTGGAACTTGGCTGCTGTGTGATTTGTTGACTTGTATCCAAGAGGATAAGGTAGGACAGAAGTGTAAAAACAAGACTAGGTCTTCAGATCATGACCTGAGAATTTAAACCTCCCTTTATGTGATCTGTTCCCAGAACCAAATGGATCCAAATGGCTTTCTGGTGGCTTTAGAGAATTTCCCTATTTATACAGCTGGTGCTCCTTTCATTGCCATGGTTGACTTCTGGAATGAGGAAGTGACCCAGGCAGTTGACACGATCATACCCAGATGCCCTCTCTCAAATGTGAGAGCTCAGGTAACCCCTCAGTTTACTGAGGGGTCACGGGTGAAGAAAAGAGAAGAAAGATGCCCAGAGTGAAAATGGAGGAAGATTCAGGATGATCTGGTAAGACACAGGCAAAAGCCTATTTTAAAGCATACTCTGTGGTGCTGAGGTTTGTAAACCACGAACCGGGCTCGGTTTGTCACAAATTTCGGTTCGTGATTCGGTTTGTGCCCATCCCTAATCCAGTCTGAGGGTATGGACAGGATTTTCGGAGTAAGCTTGAGGCCTACCACCTGCTTGTATAACCCTCGCCCTTCCTGCCTACTTAAATCTGTGGGGCAGGGGGCTGGCTGACTGGATCAGAGAAGTAGTTAATGCCTCGCAGGGGGGCTTGCCCCAGTTTTGAAACAGGCTTGTTGTATCTACTTCTAAAGACGTCTACCCTGGACCGAGATGGTCTCAGTAACTATTAATTAGTCTCAAATATTCCATTCTTATGCAAAGTGACTGGGCAACTTAAAGCTTTCTTGGATGGTGCAATTTGTTTAGATCCATTCCAATCTGGTTTTAGCCTGGTTATGGGACTGAGCCTTGGTCGCCCTGGTGAATAACCTGCACTGGGAATACATGAGGCTGCCTTATACTGAATCAGACCGTTGGTACTTCAAAGTCAATACTGTCTACTCAGACTGGAAGCAACTCTCCAGGGTCTCAGGAAGACATCTTTCACATCAACTACTGCAAGATCCTTTAACTGGAGATGCTGGGGATTGAACCTGGGACCTTCTGCATGCCAAGCAGGTGCTCTACCACTGAGCCACAGAGGGAGTGCAGCTCTGTTGAGTCTCCTGGCCCTCTCAGCAGCTTTCAATACCATCACTCATGGTATTTCAATACCATCACTAACCTTCTGGACAGCCTTTCTGGGATGGAACATGCCATATGCAGTGGTTCCAGTCCTACCTAGACAGTAGATTGCAGAAGATGGTGCTGGGGAACAGCTGCTCAAACCCTTGGTCTTTGGGATCCCACAAGGTTCCACCTTGTTCCTTAGGCTCTTTTACATGAAAACACTGCATGAGGTCATCCAGAGATTTGGGATGAGTTAGAATAACAGAGTCTTAGAATCATAGAGCTGGAAGGGATCTCCAGGGTCATCTAGTCCAACCCCCTGCATTATGCAGGAAATTCACAAATACCTCCCCCTCACACCCCCAGTGACCCCTGTTCCATGCCCAGAAGATGACAAAAACCTCCAGAATCTCCAGCTGATTTGGCCTGGAGAAAAATTGCGTCCTGACCCCAAAGTGAAGATCAGCATTTCCCTGGGCGTGTAAGAAAGGGCCACAAGAACTAAGCACTGAGGCAACCCTTCATGCCCTCCCTCTCATGATCTGCCTAAGTTCACAGAACCAGTATTGCTGACAGATGGCCATATAGTCTTTGTTTGAAAACCTCCAAAGAAGAAGAGCCCACCACCTCCCATGGAAGCCTGTTCCACCGAGGAACCACTCTGTCAGGAAGGTCTTCCTAATGTTTAGCCAAAAACTCTTCTGATGTAATTTCAACCTGTTGGTTCTGGTCCGACCTTCTAGGGCAACAGAAAACAACTCTATACCATCCTCTATATGACAGCCCTTAAAATACTTTAAAATTGCTATCATAGTTGTCTTCTCTCCAAGCTAAATATACCCAACTCCTTTAACCTTTCCTCATTGGACTTGGTCTCCAGACTCCTCACCATCTTTGTTACCCTCCTCTGGATATGTTGCAACTTGTCTATATATGCAGCTGTCAACAATATGCAGGTGACACTCAGCTCGTGCTGATCCCAGAGAGGCTGTAGAAACAATGACATGGTGCCTGAAGTCAATTTTGGAGTGGATGCAGACTAATAAACCGAGGCTTCATTCTGACAAGATGGAAGTGCTACTGGTGAGGAGAAGGTCTGACATGGGATTTGAGATGTCACCCATTTGTTGCACCAAAACTCTGGAAATCTCTCTCCCAGGGAGATTCATCTGTCCCTTCCTTCCACTAGCAAATGAAGACTAGTTCTGTTTAGCATTCCTCAACAATGATCCCTCCTTCTTGCCTGTTGCCTTAATTGTTTTTATTATTTTGGATGTATTTTTGCTCTGATTTTAATAATGTGTTGCTGGTCATAATAGTGTTTAAGATGAGATTTTATGATGCATGTCAACTGCCTTGGTGTTCCTTATGAGGGCAGCAACACAATGTATAAATTCTGTAAAATAAATAAAATATTTTATTTTTATCTTTGTAACATCCAGCCTCCCTGACCCTGGATGGCCCAGGCTACCCTGTTCTCATCAGATCTCAGAAGCTAAGCAGGGTCAGCCCTGGTCAGTTCTTGAATGGTAGACCACCAAGGAGGTCCAGGGTGGCTATGCAGAGGCAGGCAATGGCAAACCATTACTGCATCTCTTGCCTTGAAAACCCTATGTGGTCTGTTTGCAGACGATGTGATGTTTTTAATTGAAAATCCAAGAGACAATTTACCGCTTTTGATGAAACGAATAGCAGAATTTGGAGATTTGGCAGGCTTTTATGTCAATAAGACTAAGACAAAACTGTTATGCAAAAATATGACAAAGCAGGAACAAGTCGAGTTGCAAGAACAAGTACAATGTGAAGTAGTTAAAAAGGTGAAATATTTGGGAATTGATTTGACAATGAAAAATATAGATCTTTATAAGAACAATTATGAGAAACTTTGGACCAAAGTTCAGCAAGATATGAAAAAGTGGGAAAATATGAATTTGTCACTGCTGGGAAGAATATCGGTGGTTAAGATGAATGTTTTACCTCGTTTGATGTTTTTATTTCAAACAATTCCGATATTGAAGGAAATTAAGGTGTTAAATCAATGGCAAAAAGATATTTCAAAGTTTGTTTGGGCAGGAAGAAAAACAAGAATTAAAATGAAAATTCTTTGTGATGCTAAAGAAAGAGGAGGATTCCAGTTGCCGAATTTTAGACTGTATTACGAAGCGATTTGTCTTACTTGGATAGAGCAGTGGATAAATTTGGATAATAAAAAACTTTTAGCATTGGAAGGACATGATTGTAGATTTGGCTGGCATGCCTATCTTTGG
>NW_015177016.1:877472-886622 GCF_001447785.1 Gekko japonicus | reverse complement strand
TTTAGAGAGGAAAAAATGAAATTGAGGGAGTATGGGAGGCAAAAGGAAAGAAAATATCAAATTTATATAAAGTCCTGTTAAAATGGTTTACTGAAGATGAGTCAGTTAAAGAACAAATGCTTAAATGGGCTGTAAATATGAATAAGAAGGTGACTATGTCATCTTGGGAATATTTGTGGAAAAATTCTATTAAAATATCAACATGTACAAATGTTAAAGAAAATTGTTATAAAATGATGTATAGGTGGTACATGACCCCAAAGAAAATAGCAAATATGAATGTAAACATGTCTAACAAATGTTGGAAATGTAAAACAAAGGAAGGCTCTTTTTATCATATGTGGTGGACTTGTGACAAAGCTGTGAGTTTTTGGTCAGAAATTCACGAAGAAATGCAAAAAATTTTGAAATGTAATTTCAAGAAAGAACCAGAGATACTACTTCTAGGTCATAAGATGGAGGAAGTTAACGTAGAGAAAAAGACACTGCTATGGTATTTAATTACCACGGCAAGAATGATTTATGCTCAATGCTGGAAACAGGAGAAAATACCGGATAAATGGGAATGGATACAAAAAGTTCTATATATGGCAGAAATTGATAAAATAACGAAAAAGTTGAACAATAAAGAAGACAAAGACTTTTTTGAAGAGTGGAAAGATTTTAAAGAATATTTAGAAAGAAACTGGGACGTTAAAAACACTATATTGTATTTAGAAAATTATTAGAGTTGAAATTTAGAAATTTTTGAAATGTAAGAGTGATAATTACCTTGAAATATAAATATGTTTGGGGGCAGGGGGAAGCATTGCGGGAAGCCAACCAAAGGGGGGGAGGGAGGTAATGTGTGAAATGGATATGAAGAGGGAATGTTTTTAAATGTTGAACATGTAAATCCAAAATAAAAAAAAATTTGAGGGAAAAAAAAACCCTATGGGGTCTGTATACGTTGGCTCTGACTTGGCTGCACTTTACACACACACACACACAACATCCAACCTAATGAACAGTTCTAGTGCACTCAAAAGCCTGCATGCTGTTTGTTGTTATAAATTTTGTTCTTGCTTTTGGATTTCACTTTAGATCAGCAAGGCTGCCTACAACTTTTTCTGATAGTAATAACAGTGACTAAAATAACAGTAAGAGAATATTACTTCTTCAATAGTAATTGCAGGTTCCAGCAGATCGTATGCGAACACATCTGGAACCCATTCATCCCACAGGGGTACTAATACTAATATTACAGTTCCAAAAACAAAACCAATTACTAATGGGGTTTATTATCTTTATAGGTGGTTATTATCTTCTTCTTCTTCTTTTTTTATAACTGTCCCTAAGGACAGAATTTTATTATGTTTTTGAACACAATACAATACAAACAAGACACACAAACATACATACATACATTACATTGATGGGGGTAATAGATTTTCATAATTAGTACATTACTTAAGCCTATATATAAATAGTATTATCTAGTTTTATAATGTAAGCGGTGGTTATTATCTTCAAAGAAGTTCAGTTTAACTCAAAGGTCACCCTGTTCCTTCCTTCAACAAAATCTATTTGATTTTAAACGTTAACATGATGCAGATTGAGCATAAACAACTACAAAACTTCAAACAGAAGTCCAAATGCAAGCAAGTTTTTACTATTTTACAATACCTAAAAGAAATGTCTTTGCAATATGGAGAAGTCAACCCACAACTTGTTCTACTTTATGGTATCAAGTATAGTACTTGACAAAAATGCATAGAGCATTCAAGCAGACCATGCTACAGTGAATCTAAAGTGTCAAGGCTGACCTGAGGCTTGATCCTGTTGTGGCTATATGCTTGACTTGAATAAGCTTTATTTTGACCCTGAAGTTACAAGCCTGCCAGTAAGTCACAATGAGCAATGCCAAAGAACCTTTTGACATGCAACCCTTGGACTTAAACTTAACAAAGGTCTGGTGCCGAAGAAAACCTACTCCAAAAGTTCATGCCAGCTAAATGAGTTCTGAAACAGCTGTGTTCACTGGACAGCTGGCTGCAGGGATTGTGGGGGCAATCAATGGCTTTGAATTTGAACCACGGTGTCAGTTTATGTAAGAATTTATTGAACATGGTTAGAAGGGAAGGCACGGTGAAGGTGTTTGGCTGACCACAGTAGCTTGCATTTACTACCAGGATATCAAGCTTCAGGTGCCTCTGCATGCCTTCTGTCACAAAAGCCAACAGTCTGGAACTGGAATGATAGAACACATGCTTCCACACCCTGTCTAGTGGGTGACTCATTCTGATATTTTATTTGTCAACAGTAGCCTTTTTGTACACCAAAAATAGACAACACTGATGTGTCCTTTTGGTTGTTGGGAAATCTGCAACTCCCCCCCCCCACACACACACAATTTCCTACAGTCTGCAAACTAGCAGACTTAAAACTACTTAAAGCTTTGCTGTATTACAAAGCAACATGCATACTGATGGCCGTTTACAAGATAATTGAAGAGCAATCAGTCTGAAGCGGCTGTTATCACTTCAGAAGGATTTCATGCTTTTTCTTTTACAATCAAATTTAGGGTAGGACATGCAAGTTATGCCATGATCACATTCGGATCTCATGATCCTTTGAGAACCTAGGCAGCTAGTTTCAGCCAACATTTCCTGCATTGGTTTTGCAGGCACCTGTTAAATTTTATATTTGGATTTTATGAAGTCATCTCTTTCATTAGATGCACTGGGTGTCTCAAGATCATTTTTGATTGTCTCTGAGTAGGATGCTATGTATCTGGTCTAAAAACTGAAAGAGAGGAGGAGAGGATGTTGTAAACCACTTTGAGTCCTCAGGGTGTTACCCAAACTGGCATTCAAATGAAGGTTCTGTAACTTGCAAAGACTTCCCCTTGCTAGCATGGAGCAAACACATCTATTTTGAGACAAAAATATATTTGGGATCTTAACCCTGTGTATACCAAGGTCCAGATCCAGACTAATACTCGAAAGAACAAGAGTGAATAGAAACAGAAAAGGGGGTTTTATTTCATTAACAGAAAAGAAAATGAATCAAGTTTAAGTGATTTGCAAATGAAGGTTTACAGAAAAGGAAAATGTGTTCATAGAAAACCCCAAACCTTTCCCTAATAAACTACCTGCCTATACAAGAAAACTGAAAGTGGAAAACAAGACATATGAACCTGGTCTGGGAGACAAGGGAGGGTTTCCTCAGAGGAGATGAAACAGCACTGGGACTTGAGAGTGACTAGGCAGGGAGAAGAAGTGCAGCAAAGCAGGTCCATGGAGCAAAGAGGCAGAGACCTTCTGTGAGGTTGGGGGTAACTTGATGAATCCAAACTGGCTACAAAATCTGGGTCTGAGGGATAACTATACCCTTTTGCTGAGAGCAAGGAGGGGAAGGGGTGTGGGCAAGAGTTCAATCTTTCTGGACATGAGCAAGTTTGAATAGAGGGTCTTTATCTGCATTGTGAAGGGGAGCTTTCCTTGTTTGCTATAAACATATCAAAAATGTTCCCTTGGGGAGGTTTGGAAGCTAGAATGATGGCTGGGTACTTGTCATGATTAAGGAAGGGAAGAAACCTTCCAGTCCAATTGTTAAGATATGGAGGAACTTTTTGAAATCAGCCTGTTGCTTATTGTTTTAGAGTTTAGGGTTGTTAATCTAGAATCACATTATCTGGGGAAAGGCTCTAAGATCCTTGGGGAAATGGCCCTCAATAGGGGAGATGGCCCTCTTAGGATGGGCTTTGGTTTGATTGATGGAGGAGCTGCCCTGCTTTCCTTTATGCCCTACATGTGGCTCACTGACATTTGATATTAGTTTAATATAGGCCCCATCTACCATTTCTAGGCCCACACTGAGGTGTATACATGTCCAAAATGGGGATAGAATATTACAAGAACAGGGGTCTCCATGGGGTGAGGTCTCAGGGTTATCAGTGGGGGAGATAACTGGGGACCCTATTGGGGTGGAAAGGCAGCACAGAAATGTTTTCAATAAACTAATAAGTGGGGTTGTTGTTGTTCAGTCGCACAGTCGAGTCCGACTCTTTGCAACCCCATGGACCAGCACCCGCCAGGCCCTCCTGTCTTCCGCTGTCCTCTGACATTTGCTCAATTTCATGTTCAATATGTGGGGTAGAGATATCCAAATAATACACACATAGAGAACTACATGGATGCTTTCAACCGATCCCTGTGACTCTTGCCTCTCTGTAAACAGATATTCACCTGGATCACCTCACCATGTAAAAAGCATGTTGGTGCATCTGAGAAAGTAAGATGACTGGAAGTTGTTTTTTTTTTGCATGGTAGGCAGCTTTAGACAAAAAGGTTACCATGGAGACAGCTGCCACTGGGTTAAATCAAAGCAGCCAAAATGTAACAACTGTTTGTGTAAATCAGCATTCAAGCAATACTGAATTGGACTGCAATCAGTCTCAAAGGAATACTTCAGCATTCTTGAGTAAGTTTGAGTGTTGGTACTTTTTAGAACTAGTAAATAAGAAACCAAGTATTTTAGAATGCCATTAGTGGTAACAGTAAAAAGAGAATGGGGAGAGGATAACCTTGTTACTATTTATCACTTTTTAAACCAACTGGGCATATGTTCTTATGCATGAACAGTGCTGAAAGGGAATACATACCATAGGTCTTTAGCATTACTGAAAGCTCTGCCAAGCCATGTAAGAATTCTAAAATGCAAGCAAGCAACATCCTCTATTTTAATATTGAGAGTATGGTGCACTATACTTGAACAATTAACATGACATGATGGGACTCATCACAAAACATGTTAAAAAACTTATCCAGTAGCAGTCTCTGACACTCTCGATCATATTTTACAATGGCAATTACAATGCCACGCTGAGCCACTGCTTAAAAAATGCAACAAAAATAGCAGCACTACCTGAAGAAATTATTCCAGAGGAGTAGCCATATTACCATGATGCAAAGAGTCTTGCTGCACCTTTAAAAAAGCTAACAAGTTTTTGTCATAAGCTTTCCTGGATCAGAAATGTGAAAACTATGGATTATAAATAAAAGCAAATGGTCTTTTAATGTGCAAGAGAGAGAGTGCAGAACGCTCCAGTCTGGAGGGAAAGGGTCAAGAGCGGCTCCCAGAAAGCACAGATAATAAGGCAGCTGGGACAGCTAATCTGAATAGAAGGTCTTGCAGAGCTGTAAAGAAAGGGCAGCCAAACTAGTCAGCAGATGCGGAGAATGCAGCACAACCTGGGAAGGCCAAGGGAGGGGACATGCTAATTTACTAGGTTCAGAGTGTGGGAACCTAGAAGGCTTACACAATTTATGCCTCTCTGAAATTATCCATGATTTGATTATGCTATCATTTAACCAACATGCAATGTTAGCCTGCACCCAGTGGGACTGAATTTATATGTTTCTTAGCTGATCCTTTTTTTATCGTATGCTGTAGGCAGAAGGCATAAACATGTGGGTGAGCACGTCTGGGTGTGACTGTGTCCACTTGAAGGCCATGTGAAAACAGCCTTCACACAGAGAAGTGGTGGCTCAGTGGCAGAGCATCTATGCAGAAGGTCCTAGGTTCAATCCCTGGCATCTCCATTCAGAAGGATGAGGTAATAGATGATGTGAAAGACCTCTACCTGAGACCCTGGAAAGCTGCTGCTGGTATATGGATGAATTTGATGATTTGGTATAGGGCAGCTTCATGGGTTCAACCTATACAACCATAGAACTCTGTTCCATTGTTTGCAGTGAACACATGCTACGAATGCAGAAGATACTTTTTCAAGTTTGCTGGGAACTCAAAGGGACATTGTATGTGTGACTGCCTCCCCCATGCTAGCCCTTCTACAGTAATATCTTGGCTCCTGTGCTGGTAACCTCTGGCCAAGATACCAAAGACACCCCAGGACCAGGCCCCACCAAGTCTCTAGAATCAGCCCATCACAACCTTCTGTTACATTTTCACCATGTTGTCCCAAACAGAAGGCTGTGGCAGCACCCATCTGCATCTGGTCGATTCCAACCATGTTCCTAGAAAAGAGGAGGGTGCAAAGCACACAGGAACTGAGAATCAAACGAGAAGCAAAACCGGCGAAAAGCAAGGAGGGAGTGGAATCCCTTTCACTACCTGTCAAGGCTCTCCAAGTCACACTGTATCAGCTGTACCTAAAGATGCACTTGTGTTTGAGTGGAATATAGTGGGATGCTTTTTAAAATTTCCTTGATATGAGCTTTATAACATTGTACTTCTCTGTTCAAGCACTTTCTGTCTGGCTTTCTCTCTATCTCCGTCTCTCACCTATGAGAAAAAGTCCTGCCAGGTAAGAGTGGATTTGGGCAGAGGTGTGAACACCCTTTCAGCTCATTGGCACTGGGCCTGGGTTCAGTGTGCACTGAGAGAGAGCAATGAAGGTAAATGAAAAGGAGGGCACAAGAGTTCTTCTGAATCTTGAAAATGTTTCAGTGCACAAGGACAGCATAGGAACATAAGAACGTAAGAGGAGCCAATGTTGGATTAGGCCAATGGCCTGTCACACAGTGGCTAAAAATACCAGGTGCCATCAGGAGGTCCACCAATGGGGCCAGGACACTAGAAGCCCTCCCACTGTTGCCCCCCCCCTAAGCACCAAGAATACAGAGCATCACTTGCCCCAAACCCAGAGTTCCTATCTATACCTTGTCGCTAATAGCCACTAATGGACCTCTGCACCATATGTTTATCTAATTCCCTCTTGAAGCCGTCCATGCTTGTAGCCGCCGCCACCTCCTGTGGCGGTGAACTTCATGGGTTAATCACTCTTTGGGCCAAGAGGTACTACCTTTTATCTGTTCTAACCTGACTACTCAGCAATTTCACTGAGTGCCCACAAGTTCTTCTATTGTGAGAAAGGGAGATAAGTACTTCTTTCTCTACCTGCTCTATCCCATGCATAATCTTGTAAACCTCGATCATGTCACCCGTCAGTCGTTGTTTCTCCAAGCTAAAGCACCCCAAGCACTTTAACCTTTCTTTATAGGGAAAGTGTTCCAACCCTTTTATCATTCTAGCTGCCCTTTTCTGCCCTTTTTCCAATCCTATAATATCCTTTTTGAGGTGTGGTGACCAGAACTGTACACAGTATTCCAAATGAGGTTGCACCATCGATTTATACTGGGGCATTATGATACTGGCTGATTTGTTTTCAATTCCCTTCCTAATAATCCACAGCATAGCGTTGGCCTTTTTTATTGCAGTCGCACACTGTCTCGACATTTTCAGTGAGTTATCTACTACAATTCCAAGATCTCTCTCTTGGTCAGTCTCTGCTAGTTTATAGTTAAGATTTTTGGCTCCAATGTGCATCACTTTCCACTTGGCCACACTGAACCCCATTAGCCACGTTGACACCCACTTGCCCATCCTTGACAGATCCCTTTGGAATGCCTCACAATCCTCCCTGGTTTTTACCACCCTGAATAATTTTGTGTCATTCACAAATTTATCCACTTCACTTCTTACTCCCAACTCCAAATCATTAATGAACAAGTTAAAAAG
This sequence comes from Gekko japonicus, assembly GCF_001447785.1. NCBI lineage: Eukaryota > Metazoa > Chordata > Lepidosauria > Squamata > Gekkonidae > Gekko > Gekko japonicus. The sequence goes on along the minus strand of NW_015177016.1, from coordinate 879,098 downwards.
CATCGGACCCAGTACTGATCCATGCGGTACCCCACTGCTTACCACTCTCCACTGAAAAAATTGCCCATTTATACTCACTCTCTGTTTCCTATTAATTAGCCAGTTTTTGATCCACAAAAGGACTTTTCCTTTTATCCCATGGCTATTGAGCTTACTTCAGAGTCTTTGATGAGGAACTTTATCAAAAGCTTTCTGGAAGTCAAGGTAAACAACATCTATTAGGTCCCCCTTGTCCACATATTTGTTCACTCCCTCAAAGAACACTAACAGGTTAGTGAGACAAGATCTTCCCTTACAGAGCCTATGCTGAGTCTGCCACAATACTTTCTGTTCATCAATGTGCCTACTAATTCTTTCCTTAATAACAGTTTCCACCAGCTTACCTGGTATCGACGTCAGACTGACTGGCCTGTAATTTCCCAAATCTCCTCTGAAACCCTTTGTAAGATGGGAGTGACATTAGCTACCTTCCAGTCCTCAGGAATGGAGGCAGATTTTAATGAAAGATTACATATTTTTGTCAGGAGATTCACATTTGAGTTCTTTCAGAACGTTTGGATGTATGCCATCCGAGCCTCGTGATTTAACAATTTTTAAGTTGCCTGGCTTTCGAGCAGAGCTTGCGGTGGCTCAAGTGGTTAAGATACTGAACTGCAGACCAGAAGGTCAGTAGTTCAGCAGTTTGAGACCCGAGTGCCGCAAGATGGAGTGAGCTCCCATCTCTTGTCCCAGCTCCTGCCAACCTAGCAGTTCAAAAGCAAGAAATTGCAAGTACATAAATAGGTACCGCTTCGGTGGGAAGGTAACAGTGTTCCATGCACCTTGGCATCTAGTCATGCTGGGCACAAGACCACGGAAACATCTCTGGACAGGGCTGGCTCTTTGGCTTGGAAACAGAGATGAGCACTGCATCCTTAGAGTTGGATTCGACTGGCTTTCAAGCAAGGAAAACCTTTACCTTTTACCTTTACCTAAGTTGCCTATCAGTCATAGGACCTCCTCTCTTGTCACTTCAATCTGACTCAGGTCTTTCAACACTCCTCCCGAAATCAGCGGTTCTAGAGTGGGCAAGCACTTCTCATCTTCCACAGTGAAGACAGAGGCAAAAAAATGCAGTCAGCTTCTCAGCCATTTCCCTATCATCCTTCAGTACTCCTTTTACCCCTTGGTCATCCAAGGGGTAAAAGGAGTACTGCCTCCCTGGCTGGTTTCCTGCTTCTAATGTACTTGAAGAAAGTTTTATTGTTGGTCTTTGTTTTTTGCTATATGCTCCTCATATTCCCTTTTTGCCTGCCTGATCAGACTTGCATTTTATTTGCCACAGCCTGTTTTCCCTTTTATCAACCTCGCTGAGACGAACTTTCTATCACTTAAAGGAATCCTTCTTACCTTTTACAGCTTCCATTACTTTGTTAAACATGCAGGCTTTTTTCTATACCTATTTATGCCTTTACTAACATGTGAAATATATTTTATCTGAGCTTCTAGGATTGTAGTTTTAAATAGACTCCAAGCTTCCCCAATGGTTTTGACCCTTTCTACTTCTCCTTTCAAGGGGCTGCGGTGGCTCAGAGGTTAAGACACTGAGCAGTTCAAGACCCTAGTGCCGCGTGAGAAAGTGAGATC
>NW_015177016.1:869328-876480 GCF_001447785.1 Gekko japonicus | reverse complement strand
TCCAGTGCCTAACAAACTTGAACCCTTCCCCCCTACACCATCGTCTCATCCATGCACTGAGTTTCCTGATCTGTGCCTGTCTCTCCAGCCCTGCACGTGGAACAGGTAGCACTTCTTAGAAGGCTACCTTGGAGGTCCTGGCCTTGAGTTTCCTGCCTAGCAGCCTAAATTTTTCCTCCAGGACCTCACGACTGCATTTCCCCACATCGTTGGTCCCAACATGTACAACCACCACGGGCTCCTCCCCAGCACTGTCTACCAGCCTATGTAGAACACGTGTAATGGCCGCTACCTTCATACCAGGCAGGCAAGTCACCATATGGTCAGTACACGGGTTTGCCACCCAGCTGTCTACCTGCCTAAGGATCGAATCACCAACTACCAAGAGCCCCCCTCTCTCCCTCCCTGACCAGGGATGGTTCCTTAGTGCGAAAGAAGGGAAGAACTGGTTGACAAGGTGAAAGTAGTGGGCACCCTGGTAACAGTGACAATGTAATTTTGGAATTTACAGTCTTGGGGAAGGTAAAAGCTGTACATAGTAAGACATATACGTTGGACTTCAGGAAAGCAAATTTTGATAAAATTAACTTAAAGTTATGCTGAGTAGAATCCCATGGTCAGAAATACTTAAAGAGAAGGGAGCTCAAGAGGGATGGGAGTTTCTTAAAAGTGAAATACTGAAGGCACAATCACAAATGATTCCTGTGAGAAGGAAAAATGGGAGGAGCCTAAAGAAGCCAAGGTGGCTCCATAAATAGCTTTCTAAGGACTTGAAAAATAAAAAAGACTCATTCAGAAAGTGGAAGGAGGGCCTTATGACCAAGGATGAATTAAAAAAAATAACCAGTGCTTGTAGAGAGAGAGAGTTAGGAAAGCTAAAGCTCAGTATGAACATAGGCTAGCGAGAGACAATAAAAACAACAAAAAAGGGGTCTTTTCTTATGTTCAAAGTAAGAAAAGGAGCAAGGACATGGTACGCCCATTGCAGGGACAGGAAAGTGAAATTGTAACAAGTGATGAAGAGGGGGCAGGACTGCTCAATTCCTACTTTTCCTCAGTCTTCTCTTGCAAGGGAAATGGTGCTCAACATGGCAAAAACAGAACATGGAGTTGTAGCCTAGGACTAACATAGGGGTAGTACAAAAACACCTAGTTTCTTTAAATGAAATGAAGTCTTCAGGGCCAGCTGAGCTGCATCCAAGGGTACTAAAAGAACTCACTGATGTAATTTCTGAGCCTCTGTCCATAATTTTTGAGAATTCTTGAAGAACAGATGAGGTGCCAGAAGATTGGAGGTGGGCAAATGTTACCCCCATCTTCAAGAAGGGGAAAAAGGAGGATTCAGGTAACTACTGACCCGTCAGCTTGACGTCTATACCCAGGAAACTTTTAGAACAAATAATCAAACAGACAGTCCTTGAGCATTTAGAAAGGACGGCTGTAATTACTAAGAGCCAGCATGGGCTTCTCAAGAACAAGTAATGTCAGACTAACCTTATCTCTTTTTTTGAGAAAGTTATGACCTTGCTGGATCAAGGGAATGCTGTGGGCATACTTTATCTTGATTTTAGTAAGGCTTTTGATAAGGTTCCACATAATATACTTATTGACAAATTGGAAAAATGTGGTTTGGAGCCTATGACTGTTAGGTGGATCTGTAACTGGTTGACAGATCGTACCCAAAGAGTGCTTGTGAATGGTTCCTCAGCTTCCTGGAGAGGAGAGACAAGTGGAGTGCCTCAGGTATTTGTCCTGGGACCTGTTTTGTTCAACATCTTTATCAATTATTTGGATGAAGGGATAGAGGGAATGCTTATTAAATCTGTGGATGATACTAAATTGGGAGGGGTAGCAAATGCGGTAGAAGACAGAGTCAGAATACAGAATGATTTTGACAGGCTGGAAAACTGGGCTAAAAGAAATGTAATGAATTTCAACAGGAATAAATGTAAAGTTCTGCATTTAGGTACGTAAAATCAAATGCATAATTATAGGATGGGGCAGACTTGTCTTGGAAGTAGTTATGTGTAAAAAGGATCCAGGGGTCTTAGTACACCATACACTGAACATGAGTCAGCAGTGTGATGTGGTTTCTAAAAAGGCAAACGCGCTTTTGGGCTGTATCAAAAGTAGTGTCCAGATCACGAAATGTGATAGTACCACTTTATTCTGCTCTGGTTAGACCTCACCTAGAGTACTGTGTTCAGTTTGGGGCACCACAGTTTAAGAAGGATATAGACAAACTGGAACGCATTCAGAGGAGAGCAACGAAGATGGTGAGGGGTCTAGAGACCAAGTCCTATGAGGAAAGGCTGAAGGAGCTGGGTATGTTTAGCCTGGAGAGGAGATGACTGAGAGGTGATATAACCAAGTACTTGAAGGGCTGTCATATAGAGGGTGGTACAGAGTTGTTTTCTTGGTCAGGCCAGAACCAACAGGTTGAAATTAAATAAAAATAGTTTTCGACTAAACATTAGGAAGAATTTCCTGACAGAGCGGTTTCTCAGTGGAACAGGCTTCCTCGGGAAGTGGTGGGCTCTCCTTCTTTGGAGGTTTTCAAACAAAGGCTAGATGGCCATCTGACAGCAATGCAGATTCTGTGAACTTAAGCAGATCATAAGAGGAAGGACAGGAAGGGTTGTCTCAGTGCTTAGTTCTTGTGGGCCTTTTTTACATGCCCAGGGTTCTTGTGGGCCTTTTTTACATGCCCAGGGAAATGCTGATTGCCACTTTCAGGTCAGTCAAACAGCCACCCTTTCTCACCCTTTCTTAATTGTAATTGGATTGCCCGGAGGTAATTTGAATAGCTGCTGGCCTCACCCTCTGCTGGGTGAGGCTTCTGTTTAAGGCTGCACCTTGCCAGAGGCACGAGCCCAAAGGGCTTTTGGCCTGTGGCTCTCAGCCTAGGGACTCTTAGACTCTGTAAGAAGCCCAGGAAGGGCCAGAAATGGCATCATCATGGTTGTCTTCCCCTCTGTAAGTTTCAATAAACCTCACCCTGTGCCCAAATCAACACCATCATGTCTATTTTCCAGTCTCCCATCAACATCACTGACACCAGGACTCCGGGTATGTTTTATTACCAGTTAGAGGCTGGAAGGGTAAAGTACTCATCTTGGGAATCCATTTTTAAACAGCTGCCCCATGTCTTTTATAATCAAGTTTATCTACATACAAGTGAGACTCTGTAATCTCATTAGGGATAAGCAGATATCCTTTACACTGATGTCACTAAACACTGGCATGAAGCTGCAGAAGCAAGGAAGGTGTCTTGGTCTTTCTTCTTCTCTCCCTCCTCAATTTGTTGAATGCTTTTATGGTCGGACCTCAGGTGCCATGAGAATAGGAAATGTAGTTTTCCCAGAAGACTTTTATATGGACACACAACTTCCAGAAAGCCATGAGCTGATATCAGGGACAACATCTGCCATGAGAAAACTAATTTTTCAGGGTCCTTGGAGTCAGGGACACAGGCTCTAGAAAGGGACCACAGTCTCTACAGATGTGAGAAGGCTACAATAATGCCACTGGAAGAACAGTGGGGTTCAGTTGGGCTTGGAATCAACCAAACTATTTTCTGGTATTTTAAAGGTCCATTTATCATGGGGCCTGTTATAAACAATACACTTAGTAAGGCATCTTTAAGCTTCAATACTTTTTCGGAAAACCATGTATTCTGTATATAGCATGTATGTGTTGCTGCCAAACTCTGAATCAAACAAAGGAAAGGGGGAGCTCACTCATCACTAATATTTTTATTCTTATAATATAAACAAGACACTTCATGCATATCTTGAACATCTTCTTAGCAGAATCAAGTGCATTTTGTTCCTGTTGGGCCTCCCTGATGATAACCATTTGGAGAAAAGCAATGTCAAACACAAGAATTCTTGGGGAAATCTGAATAGCCAAACACATACACACTTCCCTCACTCCACACCCTTTGTCCCACAACTAGCTCTGTACCATCTGCAGCCAGATGCCTCTGCTCCCAGGCAATCCTAGAGCTATATATGCTTCAGCTGCTACTACAGCAGTGGTGCCTTATTTAAATTGTTAATTGTTTTTAGCATGCTACTGATTATGCTGAATAATACATGAGAGCTTGTGAACTGAGATATAAGATTTTCAAATCTACATTTTTGTCCGAAGAAGTTTCACACAACAAGCAAGAGGGCTCTTCCAAAGGCAAGTTCAGTCTTAGAGGCCTGTTGTAAACAGTATACATATTAAAGAATCTCAAAACTACAATAATTTTTCAGACTATGCATATTGAATATGTGTTTCTGTCCATTCTCCTCAAAAAGATACCCCCATCTGTGCCTTTTTGGCACCTTTCCCTAAAAACAGGAGAGAAACAGTTTTCATATCTCACCAATTAGTGCCTTCAATGTCTCCATCATTCATTTTTTAAAATCACGTATATGCTTATTGTGATGGTGGCTTAGCTTCCACTTTTCACACTCCAGCTTTCTCTCTTTAAAGACAGCTTACAATAGCAACTACTGAGTATTTTTTGGCACCTTCGTTAACAGCTTTTTCTGGATTCTACAAGAAATCCTAGGACAACCTATTATAGACTAGAAGAGTCAACAACCAGGCAACAGCCAACTGCCTTTCATTAATATTTACAATCAGCATACTGACTTTAACATACAGGATACTATGTGTATCATATTATTTGACTAGCCTTTCAAATCTTTTTACCACTTGTGGGGGGTCAACAATTTAACTTAAATGATTTGCTAAAACAGATGACATTAGAAAAGAGCAGATTCCAAAACAGAATGATTAAAAACAAAAGTATACTCAGTCTCTAACAAAAATAAATAAATAAATCATATGATAGAAAAACCAAGAGAAGTCTACAAGGAATAGCGAGGAAGTCACAGAATCACACATTATCCACCAGGAATATAGTAAGAAAGAGAGTTGCATAATACAACACTATACTATAAAACATGTTCCAGTTAAACATTTATGGAAAATTATATGTTGTTGTTGCTGTCAAGTCACAGCTGATCTACAATGACCCTGTAAGGTTTTCAAGGAAAGAACATTCAAAAGTGGTTTGCCATTGTCTGCCTCTGCATCACAACCCTGGTATTCCTTAAGATAATAACAATTACCTAACTTACAAAATTGTTGTAAGGGTAAGATAATGTATATATCATCATCCTTTAAAGTGCTATATAAGTGCCAACTATTATTACTGTTACTTCTCAATCATAAATTACTTGGATAGCCCATCCGCACCCAGCTGTCAGGACCCACAGCCAAACAACGAAGTACACGCTTCCAGGAAGGTTTTACTTTTATTGAAAAGCCATAGATGCAATAACATGAACACTGTTAGCAATGGCGGGCTACCTGTGCGCATAATAGGATATAGGGCATTCGTATGCGCCCCCCCCAGCAATAACCAATTAGGTGGGCTCCCACGCGCGAAAAACTGCAAGACTCTCTAACGGTTGTGAAGCTGGGAATGGAGAATCCCCCACGGACGATAGACACCACAATCTCCTCCAGTAAAACTTTACAGATAAGCGTTGCAGCTTTGAAGCAATTAGGTGCATAGAAAGGAATGCAAAGCAATTAGAAAACATCTCCACACTCATGGCAGCGTAGCTGACACCAGCATTATCTTGCTCTCAATGCACTTTCTCCTACTTGTGTAATTCCATTTTCTGCCTTCAAACCACCGCATATCAACCACTATGGAAAATGTAGAAGCTGACAGCAGCGGGGAAGGAGGGCGGGTGGTGTGAATGCACAGATGACCACTCGAAGATCATCAGTTACAGGTAAGCAACCTGTTTATCTTCGACGTGGTCTCTGTGCTTCACACCCATGGGAGATTAGCGAGCAGTGGCCTACCTGGAGGAGGGTGCTGGCAGGTCCTTACTGCGTAGCCGAAGATAGAATGTGACGTCCCATGTTGGTATTAGAGTTCTTACAGACGTCCAGGGCGTAATGCCTCATGAAGGTGTTAGGCGTGGCCCAGGTAGCAGCCTTGCAGATGTCCTTCCGTCAGGGGCACTCCCTGGAGGAAGGCAGTGGAAGCTGCAACAGCTCAGGTTGAATGGGCCCTGATAGGGCCAGGCAATGGCTGTTTGGCAATCAGGTAGCAGAGGCGGATGAGCCCCGCAATCCACTTTGAGAGGCGCTAAGCCGTGATGTGAGTCCCAAACCTTGATGGTGCGTACAAGACGAACAGCTGGGAGTCACATCTCATTGGGCGGGTTCTGTTCAGGTAGAACAGGAGCGCATGCTTCACATCCAAGGTGTGTAACAGTCTGTCCTCTGAGGATGTCGGAGCCGGGAAGAAATCCAGGAGGAAGACCTCTGCCTGTAGGCGGAATTCTGACACTACCTTTGGCATGAACGAGATGTCAGGTACAAGGCGGACACCGTCTGGCAAAAAGGACAAGTAAGACATGTCATGTCTGAAAGCCAGTATTTCTCCAACTCACCTCGCAGAGGTGACAGCAACCAGAAAGGCCGTCTTCCACAACAGGAATTTCAGGTCACAAGTTGCGAGTGGCTCAAAGGGTTTCCTCGTGAGCTGACGAAGAACTAGAGGAAGGTCCCAGGGAACGACAGGAGTTTTGAAGGGAGGGTAAAGGTGCAACAGTCCCTTTAAAAAACGTTTTGAAAGTGGATGCGAAAACAGTGTGCATCCTTCAACTTGAACATGGTAGTAGGCTGAAAGCGCGGCCAAATAAAGTCCCGAGTCAGCGAGGGACAGGAGGAATTCAAAAACTTTCTCGAGACCCACTGAGGTGGCTCAAGGGGCATCGTCACCCAAGGAGGAACAAAACCTTTGCCATTTGTAATGGTAGGACTTTCGCGTAGTAGGCTTTCTGGTATTTAGCAAAACGTTTGCTACGCGGGTGGAAAAGCTGTTGACGCTATTCTCCAGGCCGTTAACTTCATCCATGGCACATCGTGGTACAGGAGAGGGGAGTCGGACAGGAAGAGGAGGCCCTGTGCCGGAGGAAATTGGTGGTAGACCCCTGCCAGCAATTCGAGGATGGTCGAGAACCATGGCTGTCTCGGCCACCACGGGGTTATTAGGATGCAGTCTGCTCCGTCGCTGATGATTTTGCGGACTACTCTCAGGAGCAGGGGTAGTGGAGGGAAGAGGTAGAG
>NW_015177016.1:866087-868903 GCF_001447785.1 Gekko japonicus | reverse complement strand
CGTGGTTAGGGTGATTTGGGGTGATGGACGATGGAAGGGTGCTACCTGGAAGAGATTGGAAGGAACAGTCCACCAAAGTAAAGAGTCTCGTATGTTGGGAGGAGGGGTTAGGACGGTGGTATGTGCGTTTTCCGTTGGATCGTACTTGCGGATAAACCACAGTTGTAGGCTACGCATTCTTAATCTGGCAAAGACCAGGTCCAACGTAGTTGCGGCCATAAGGCCAAGTAGCCTCTGTATCTGGAAAGCTGTGACTGAAGGCTGGGTACGGATGACATTGGCTAGGGAAATGATGTCTGCCGCTCTGTCTTGCGGCAGGTAAGCCATGCATGTCTTGGAATCTAGTAGGGCACCAATGTACTGTATTTTCTGAGCCGGTTGAAGTTGAGACTTTTCCCGATTGACTTGCAGGCCCAGGTTCTCCAGGAGTGCCAGTGTCTCGTTGATGTTTGAGACCAGGGTGTCCCTGGAGGATGCAACCAGGAGCCAATCATAGTCTTTGTGAAGACACTTGGGGCGCTTGAGAGGCCAAATGGCAGGGCTGCATATTGGTAATGCTGTTGACCAATTACGAAACGTAGGTATTGCCGGTGGGGGGGTGGTGGTGAGGTGGAAGTACGCATCTTGGAGGTTGAGGGTTGACATCCAGATGTTTTTCTGGTGGAATTGGATACGGTAGCCTCGGGTCACGATGGACAGCACCCATTCGTCCGTGGTGATATGACGCCAGGTGTGAAGGAAGGGAGAAAGATGGGTTTGTGCTGACTCGGTAGGAGAGAAGTCAAAAACCGTGCTTGGAAGACTTCGCCTGCTTGGTGCGAGACGACTGTTGGCCGGATCCAAACCTGGGTCTCCATTGCCCCAGCGAAGAAGACATCGGTCAAGCCGAAGAGCCACAAAGCCCTACAAGCCAACATTCCAGAGGAAGATCCGGACTTGTCCAGTGAGGATGAGGATCAGCCGGCGGGAAATGAAATGGACCTGCACTAAGCGGCGCGAAGCAGCAGGTCCCAAATCCCAAGGCGCTGAAAACGGTGAGCGAATATCCCTCCCTCTTTTTTGTAACTGTGACTATTCAGAACCCGGAGCTGGGTACCCATGTCCGGGTATGAGCCTTGATAGACTTGAGGTGTGGCCGTGACTTAATAAACCCTTCATTAGTAACAGGGTTGGGGGCGAAAGTAATCCGGCTGGCAGATCCCATTGTATTTACCCAGATGGATGGGTCAGCTATGAAAGAGCCCTGTAAATACGAGACTGTGCCTTTAAGGATGGGGACGGGGGGAAGGATGGGAGGGCCTCATTGGAAACACCGAACTTTCGTTATCACCTCGGCTGCCCGGTTCCCGATGGTACTAGGCAGCCCGTGGCTACATGATCATGATCCATACATCCTGTGGGATGAAGGGGTGGTTAAGTTCATTTCCCTGAAGTGCCAAAAGCATGTGTGGGAAGCTCTGTGGGGGGGCCCACCACTGGATGAGCCTCTCCGTGTCTGCCTGGCCACTGAGGAGTTAGATTCTATCCCCTTGGAGTACCAGGATCTATCTCGGGTGTTTGAAGAAGAGGAAGCAGATTAATTGTCCCCCCATTGACACTGTGCCATTGAGTTGATCTCCGACATAAAATTGCCTAAAGGCAAATTGTATGCAATGAGTCCTCAGGAGAAAGAGTTCATTGACAAGAACTTGGCGCAAGGTTTCATTCGACCCGCGTCCTCCCCTTTTGTGGCTCCGGTCTTGTTCCAGTAAAAGAAGGATGGGGGGTTGAGGCTGTGCACGGACTATAGGGGCCTGAACATGATGTCCACCACAAATGCTTACCCTCTACCACTCTTGAAGCACCTCTTGGCGGAAGTGGCTAAGGGGAAAGTTTTTTCAAAGCTTGATCTCCGAGATGCTTACTTTCGTGTCCCCATAAAAGCTGGGGACAAATATAAAACTGTGTTTAATACCCCGTTGGGGCAGTTCGAGTACGGGGTGATGCCCTTCAGACTTCAAGGGGCCCCTGGGGTCTTCATGACCCTCATAAATGAGGTGCTGCACAAGCACTTGTTCAAGGGTGTGATTGTTTAGCTTGATGATATCCTGATTTATTCCCCTGATAAACCAGCCCATGTCAAGCTGGTGAGGGAGGTCCTACAGATGTTGCACAAGCACAAATTGTTTGCCAAACTGTCCAAGTGTGAGTTCCAATGCTCTGAGATTGACTTCCTGGGTTACCACATTTCCCAGCGGGGTTTGGAAACGGATCCTGCTAAAGTCCGGGATGTGGTGAGGTGGGAACCCCCTTGAACCCAGAGGCAACTTTCTTTTCCAAGTTCAATTTCACCCTTCACCATTTCCCGGGGAAGTCAAACTCTTTGGTGGACATGTTGTCCCGCCTTCCACAACATGACAGTCAGCGGGAGGGTGTGCTCGATTCCATGTTCACGCCTTCACAACTGGGAGGGGCAGTGATGACATGCAACCAAGCTAAAGCCCAGTCTCTGTCATCCCCTGACCCCGGATGGGAGGGGAAATTTGCTTCTGCCTTTTCGGATGCTGATCGCCTCAAATTGAGCCATGAGAGCAAGGTGGAGGAACGTGCAAATGGGTGTTGGTATCGAGGTTCAAAGTTATTTTTACCTTTGGCTTTGCGGGGTGAAATCATGGCCACAGTTCATGGAACTAAGTTGGCTGGACATTTAGGGTTTGTTAAATCCCTGCACTTGTTACAGCGACAGTTTTGGTGGCCCGGAATGTGTAAGGACCTTTCCCTATTTGTGAAGTCCTGTCAGACCTGTATTATGTGCAAACCCCACCCCGGGAAGCCCC